>NW_026054599.1:0-156120 GCF_022478715.1 Daldinia decipiens
AAATAGGTGTGTGCGACCATAAATGGTACTTATACTAAGAATATGATCACATGATCAGGATCAAGGTCACCTGATACACCAGCACCAGTTCAATAATTTCATACTTACCTTTTATAGGTACCTAAGCTATACCTCGATAATGTAGTAAGTAACAACAAAGCCTTGATGGTTAAGGAATTCGACGAGCTAATAACTAAGGTGGAATGAATGAGACATACATAATAGATTTCAACAGTTCAATCTGAAAACCTTGCAAGTTCTCGTGAAAATTAACCATATAAAATGATTGGATTAGTAGGTCCTTATCTACCCTAGGTAATCTATAATCAAGGGAGAAGCTCGTCCTCGTATAATAAGCTATGAAAAATTAAGCATCCAGCATATAACTACCCACAATTTGTAGAATTCAAGCCAGCATCACTATGTTTGTACCGGAGTTTACCTCTTTTCAAAGATCCGTCGTAACTTCCCGCTTCTGGGTGGATATGTAACGGTGCAATCATGCCTGGGTATCTGCATACTATTGATGATCAGATATGCATCCATACCCGGCCACTTGCATATAGGGGTCTTGCATCATCCATAAGAAGTCTTACTCTGGAACCACTGAGACCCCAGAGCAAAGATCTTACGGTGCATGAACGTTTCAGTCACAGATAAGCCCGTAGTTATTCGCTTAATGGCAGAGTTGCTTTCTCAAGTATCTCCCATCATGACGCCTTCGATATACTATCAACTGAAGTAGTAGTATTGTCAGGATTCTAGATGAGACCCCTAAAACAAAGACCATGTTTAGTATGTATAGACATATATCCTCGCAGATAGATTAGAGCTCCTCGCGGAACAACGAAGTTGTTTCCTTACTGTTTAGTTCCACCTCGTGACAAGTATTTTATATTTTATGTGTAGTTTTAAAGCGACTGTATCGAGACCCCTGCATCCATCCACACTTCACGTATTCAGTGGCACCTTGCTCACACAACACGACACGCGCTTAGAAAAATCGTACTGATCGCCAACAAGGTTGCCATCATTTCCCTGCCTCTTGAATTGCCGCCGCCCCATATAATACTGAGAGATGATAGCTGGAGAGATAGGCATACCCTTGTGAGAACTGGCCTGGTCGAGTATCAACAACCTAGACCGGATGGAGTATTTGAACTTCACTAGGCTCACGCTAGAACTACCATACAGCTTCAACCCCCCGAAAGCCAGCATGTGGTGAGCGAGGTCGCATTCAGAAAAGGCCGATAAATTCATCTATTGTTACACTTTAAATTGCGCTATCAAGTCACTGACGAGAAAATCATGTTATGCAATAGAAAAAGCCTACGTATCGCCGATGGGTAGCAACTTTAGCTACTACGGACTTTAAACTATTATCGCCGCCGTCTTAAATTTCATCTATTTATCCGCGACTTCGGACGCAGAAATCATTAACTACCATGTATAGAAATCATCTATTCTTCTATTGCAGTTTTACATATTTGGTTCGGTACATGAGAGCAATCATGGCTCGATGCAACTTATCAAAAAGCAGTGAGACGGGTGGTTCTAGCTCTAACGTTATATGCTATGTAATTAAGATATAGGTAAACGTACTTATATTCTTATGTGCTTGAAGAGACATAATCGGCTGGATAGGGTGTGCATATTTGATTGGCTAAGACTCTTGTTTACTTTACCCCTTTTAATTATTTTATTGCCGACCACAAGTCGTCGACGAAGCTCCAACGTTTCCTATACAACGATATGACTTAGTCAATCTAACTCGGAACTCCTTCTATTCCCTTCGGATTTCCCAATGCCCCTGGAAAAACATTTTGTAACACCCTTTATTTGGATATCGTATTTGCGCACCTCTTCTAACTTCCCTGTCTTAGCCACTATCGAATCTAGTGCATCCGTTCTGGATAGTCCTGCGCAATGATGTTGCTGAAATATCTTTTAACTCAACTTCTTTATAGCGGTGCTACTTGTATCTCAGGTGACCCAGCTTCTACTCTCCTTCTTAGCCCCTGACCCTACGGTCTGCTTAGATCATAGGGGAAATCAGCCATGATGGCAGCCGCAGCGAAGTGAAACATATGCTTTGTATTTACAATTTGCAAAGGAGACTTACCTACTAGCAAATTTTAAACCGAATAGTCCGGTGCCGATTGTGTGGTAGAGCGAACAAAGGCTAATATTCGCAAATACAAACGCATACTTTGTTCCATTTCCAAGAGACAGCTTTGGTAATTCAAAGAGTTGAGCTACGATCAAGTTTCGTTCTTGTGTAGCCTAGCATTATACAAAACTCCCCTACCCTCTTACGCACTAGATCCTTCAAAGTTCATATCGGAACTCCCTATTCTGCAAATCTGTTAGGTCTAAAAACTCGTGGTTCTCTTCGGGCCTATAAGTCCCATCAAGCACCGCTTTTTCCTGTTCTCGCTGCTTATTCCGTCTATCCAATACCCACCGCATCACTACTAGGTCAATAGTAATAAGGACATAGATAATACAAATTGAAATCTTAGCTGGGAGGTAGCGTGGCGCGTCCCGAGCTTGGAACGTTTGCGGTGAGATGATATTGCCAACGGTGTAAGCGATCGTCCCTATGCAAGCGACCGTAATTTTCTTCATTGATCCTGCCACGTTCGAGCTCTGAAGCCCAAGAATTGTGGTCCAGCCAATTGGAATACCACCGCTCGTATAGTAGCCGACCAAAGCAGGCACCCGTTCAGTCGTAGCCATCAGTATAGCACCAACTATCGCAGGGATATGACCAGCAATACAAAAGTACAGCCTCTGTCTCATCTTCATCGCGCCATACGTAAGGCCTATTAACGCTACCACCTCCCAGGCGCCCAGTGGAGTTACCAATAACAAAGATTCTTCGCTAGAGTAGCCCATACCCTTCACCAAAATATTCCCGAAGGATGTAGCGATTGAGTTAGGGATGTTGGCCGCAAAAATCCAGAATGCGTATAGCCAAGTCATCGTGTCAGTTAACGCTTCTTTCACCTGGTCCCATTTGAAAGTTTGCGACCCGATGCCCTGTTCATTATGCCTAATACGTTCGAGGTGAAGCCCCTTTTGCTCCTTGTCAAGGAATCCCGCAACGGCGGGGGAATCTGGCATAACGAACCAAAACGCAATTCCAATGGCTGCGGTGAGTAGACCTAGAAATAAGAAGATAATTTGCCAGCCCTTTAAGGCTGCGTTTGGGTCTTTTCCTACATGTGTGGCCACGCCATACGCGAAAAACCCTCCAAACATCTGCGCTGCTCCGCACATGGAGAACCATATACCTACACGAAAGGCCTGTTCCTCTTTCGTGTACCATTGAGAGGTAAATAACACCCATGCCGGCACCACGGCTGCCTCCAAAACTCCAAGAAAAAACCGACACACCAATAACCCGGCATAGTTCTTGCAAGCTGCAAGGCAGGCTAGAGTTGCACCCCAGAATGTCACATTGATTGAAGTGTACTTAGCAAGAGGGAATAGTTGTATCAAACGAATTGTCGGGAACTCAAAGGCGAGCTGGCCGAAGAAGAAGATAGACGCTACCCAGTTAAACTCATTACCTTTGAGTCCAATAGATTCTGTTATGCCGGTAACACTGGCATAGGAGATGGCAGTCTTATCGATATACTGGAGGAAGTCTGCTATACGTTAGTAAAAGGCCCCCTGATACATGTGGCTTTGCGTCCTTTCTAGCATAGCTCAGAAAAAATAGAAAGGAGGGCAAGTATGGTGATCGTAGTCACATACAGACTATGCAAATTAGCGGCATGATATGCCAGTCGATACGCCTAACGAGTCTTCCATGAACTTCAGGATCAACAACCTGATGTACGCCGCCAGTTTCCTTCAGAAGTTCCAGAGCTGCATCGGCACCGGACTTGAAGGTTTTATGTACGCCAACCGAAGCAGACTTTGTCGCATGCTCCTCTGAGCTCGATTTGGCTTGAGCCGAGCCATTGGCTACTTCCGGCGCCAGGACATCTCTATCTTTTGTGTATGAATCAGCCATCTCGACCATGAACACGATTGAATCGTCGGGACTAGTTTAGGATCGTGGGAAATAGTAAAATTAACACAATCTAAGAAAAGGTTCAGCTCGTCAAACGTCACCATAATAAGATAGATTACCCACATTGATTTCATGCTGTGCAATGATATAGCATAATTCTCCAAGCACGTCATTTGAGGGCTGATGATGCCACGAGGCTGACAAGGATTACAAGCAGCCAATTTGCCAATCACGACGAGCTAGTATTTAACGACAGAGTCTAGAATACATGAATATCGAAATACAAAGTTATCAAAATTCTGGTAACTGCAAACCCTTCCCATCTTATTACTTATGATAATTGATTCTTAATATTAGACGCAATATTTAGGTAGTATTTAATATCTTTTTGAGAACCAACAACATAAAAGATTAATTACCGACAAGCAACAGGGAGACTTCTATACAAGTTATCCACGTTGTCTTAGTCTTCAATGTGGCGTCATTCTTTAGGGAACCTCCCTGAAATAAATAGTAACGCCTATATGTTATACATATCCAACTGAGTCATTATACGTGCTATGCACCGCCTAACAAAGATGCGTTACTGATCGATTTCTGACGAGCATGGATGCTACTATCAAGTGCCTGGCCAAAGAAAGGGATATCATCAGTCATCTTAGTTATGCAATTAGGTTGTTATTGCTGTTCTTGGTGAATAAGACTCAGGATTAGCTGTGTATAAATGTGCCTAGATCTCTTCGTTAGGAATTGAGGAGGTGTATTAAACCAAAAGGATAGATTTAGGCTGTCACTAACGCCTCCTATTCACCCCTGAAAATACGCTGGAAGCATCGAAGAACTTCAAGATGATCGTTAATAAAACCCTCGTATTTAAGAAGATCTTAGATGGGCTACTGGTGTCTGCATCGCACTTCGTAGTTGAGGGCCGGCCCATTCGGTCTCGATACCGTGCTAGGAGGCGGTGCTATAGTCGAGGTATTACCTGTGTCACTAAATCCATACTTGAGAATACGTATGCGCGACGCCAATATCCCTATGTTCAGTGATTCCTGTATTACAGATAACGCCATGACAAGTATTGATATTGGCAGTATCCTAAGCTCCAATAACAGCCGGTTTTTCCCTAGCGATGCCATCTACATGGAGCTGCCCTTTCCACAATACGCTTCTCTCGCCCCTCAGGAACTCCAAGGCGCTATCAAGATTGACAGTAATTATGATTTAGACTACGTTATATTAAAGCCTATCTCCTTTACTTAAACTTATTCTAAGAACTAACCCTCCCTTAATCGAGCTTTTCTCGGGGTTTTTAAGAGAAGAGTCACTGGCGTTCATCATTCATAATAGACTACTTCACCGGTCCGCTTGGCGGGATCGGGCTGACAGCCTTTTCACCATTATACAAAATTGGCCAGCCCAAGAAGGGAGATATCATATTCGTCAGTTCCGCCGCCGGTGCCGTCGATTCTGTGGTCGGGCAGCTAGCTAAGCGTGAGGGTTTGATGGTGATTGGGTCCGTGGGATCCGACGAGAAGCTGGACTTCTTTATAGTTGAATCCGTCGTCGAAGCCTGACTCACTCACAATAAGGAGAAGCCGATGGAGGCTCTAGCGCAACTCGCACAGAAGGGGTTCGATACCTACTACGAGAATGCTGGCGGCTCGCACTTGGAAGCAGCGCTTCGGCACATCCGTGCGAGAGGCGGCGTAATAGTGTGCGGCGTGATTGAGGGTACAACACTTCGTTCGAGGAAAGCTATGGTGTGAAGAATGCGTTTGAGATTTTCTTCAAGCGATTGGCATTGACTGGGTTCATTGTAACTGATGAAGATTTCGGCCCGGCGTACTTCCAGCAACATCAGGAGACCCTGCAGAAGTGGATTGCGGAGTGTAGCTTCAAAGTCAAGCTTCACATCATCCACGGTATCGACAACGCACCTGAAAGCTTCAAAGAACTATATCAGAGTAAAAACTTCGGCAAAGCCCTGGTTAAGATCAAGGGGTAAACTCCACCTTCACTCTTGGTTTATGGTTCGTGCCTAAGAACGTGGATATGTACTCTGGTTAGGGGAGATAGCTTCACAAACTAGGATTGATAGTAATGATTCAACGCTCTTAACTTACTACCTAGGTCTAATATAACTATCACGGCGTTAACTAGGAATTATGTCGTAAATCCTGCCGTTCATTTTTCACGCTGGCTTCATGGATGTTCTAACGGAACCATATTGTTCCCCCTGCTTCGCCCCCAATGCGCATTAAAGAGGAAGGGCAATCACATGATGGACATATTACACCAACTACAAGCATACTTGTGTCGTAGAATAAAATAAAATAAACACGCGTCAAGCGGTCACCTGAACCCAGAGTCCCAGACACGTCATCGGCTGTACGCCCCGATTTCTGGCTCCAGGGGCTTAGGTTTTACCTGCTCCCCTGTTTGTATCATTCCGCGCTTGCTTGATACAGTATAGGGCTCGTCGGCCAAAGCCACACCGTACGCGTTGTTGTCCCGCTTGTGCAGCGGAGCGAATTACGGCTTCTACACAAGCCCGTGCAGCCGTGTAAGTAGATGACGCAGGAAGCCGTTGACTTTTAGTATTACTTGTGATACAGTGGGAAATAAAATAAAGAGTGATGATTATGTGTTTATTGGCTACCTAGGTAATTTACTATGAAGACAACTTAGCCAAGGTAAGCACAAATAGGTAACTGAACAAGCCTAGGACCAAGTATTGAAGGCAATTATAGGTTCTCAGAGGATTATGGGTTTCTCCATCCCCAATACTTCGGTGCAACGCATATTGGAACTTCGGTATTGCAACTTTAACAGGTACACATACAACACTCGACTTTACTGAGGTATTTAGTTAGTCATGAAAATCATTTCCCATCCTTATCGAACTTAGATGCAACTCCACTGTAATTGTCCATCTCAAGGTATAACCCCCTAAGAAAGGAAATATGACATGAAGACTAAGGTACGGCCGATAGAGGCTAGACTGGTCAACTCATTTTGCTTTAAGAGGATAGTGAAACCTCAAACTCAAGATGAATTACCAGTTGCAGCTTCACGCCATCCATAAGTCCATCCCCCCTGGACCACAACGCCAAACATCAAAATCCGGCTCTAGAATAGAACTAGCTTAGGTGGTGATATTTTCGAATCGTATCAGTACAACGACGGAGGTGACTCAGTTTTCTAGATCTGGGGAGTAAAAGGCGTCTGGGGATTAAGATCATTCGGGCTCTCCAGAGTAGATTCGTTGACCTCAAATATGGACAGCCGAAAAGAATTAAATAATACAAAGAGAATTAAAGTAACGTCAAGACCGTTGCAATGGGGGGATTATATTATGTAACGATTGTTATGGTCCGAACTGCAATTTATCCTTACGCATTTCCAGGGATTGTAGGGTAAACTAGATCATGTTAACGTCTGCAACAGGTAAGAGGTAAAAATGAAAAATGAAAACTTACACCATGCGCATGTAGCGATGATCGCATACAGACATACCAAAATGAGACCCTCAAGCCAATGGCTCTTCCCATCACCGATCAAATAGTTGACTAGGAGGACGGAAACGAAAAGAACAATAACCTGGAACGTATCGAAAGCTAGGGTCATCTCCTGGTTACCCATACCCCAACCGATAATAATAAGGAGTGGGATGAGAAGAAGGGCGACCTGCATAGACGATCCAATAGCGACACCAATAGCGAGATCCATCTTGTCCTTAATGGCAACAGTAACGGCGGTTGCGTGCTCGCAGGCATTGCCGACGATCGGGAGGAGAATAAGACCGACGAATTCCTCACTGACGGCACCTGTCGAAGTAATGGCCTCGATACCACTAACCATACCCTCCGCGCAGAGCGCAATGATAACGGTAGCACCGATGAGGGTAGCAAAAGCGACGGCGAAGCTAAGCTGAGGTCCTTCTTCCTCATCGTCGTCCACGTGCCCGAGAGGGTTCATCATTATCTCGCTGAGTTTGCCCTCCTCGTCGTGAACACCGGCGTGGGTAGCTCCAGCACCTGCTCTCGCAATGCCGGAAGCAACAGCACCCTCCGGGAGACCCTTCTTAAAGATCGGCTTGCTTGCAACTTTCTGGCTTTCCTCGTTGAACAACGTCACGTGAGTTTTCATCTGGAAGAAAAGATACGAGGCATATACGATTAGTAGGATAAGCGCAACGCCGTGAGATAGGCTCGGGACGGCATTGGGGCTTAGCTGGATAGAACCCTCATTTAGATCGTCGGTATGTGCGAAGACGGTGGGTACGATAAGACTTCCTACGGCCAGAGCCAGTAGACTGGCAGCAGTCTGGGCTACGGTGGTATTGAAGTATTGCTCTCGACGGTTGATGCCGCCGCAGAAGAAGCAGAAGCCTAGGACAAGAAGTAGGTTGGATAGAATACTGCCGACTAGAGACGTCTGTACAACCTTGATCTGATTCTTTGTGAGAGCGATGATGGCCACAATCAGCTCAACAGCATTACTTGTTCAAATTAGCACATTTCAACCCTATTCTTCTATGGGACATTTATACTTACCCAAAAGACGCGTTTATTAGTCCTCCAAGAACTTCTCCAGTTCGCATCGCAATCTCTTCAGTAGCATTGCTTAGCATCGCAGCGAGAGGCACGATGGCGACGAAGTTGACACCGAATACAACTCTACCGTCAAAGTTCAGAAAGTGTAGAGCAATACCCGCAGGCGCAGCGAGTACGAGTATATTGATCGGAGAACCGAAAAATACGCGCTGGATTTGATTTCGAACGGTGAATGGCTCGGCAGGTTCGATATGCTTGAAGAAACCGCCGGTGTTCGTCTTCTTGGGCTTCTCGTCCTCTTCAAAAATTTCGGGCTTGGTTGAGGTATTTTCCTGGGCACCACGATGTCGCACACTATTACTATCGAGATCATTTCCAACAGTCGTCGCCTGTGATACAAATGTCTCGCCCTGATCCGCATGGTCAACCGCGTGGCTACCTTCTAGCTCCTTACTATTCCGTGCCGACTGGTTGACGGGCGTTAGAAGACGACCTGGCGCGCTTGTAGATGGTCCTAGGTGCGCTATATCGCCATCACCGGTTGATATTCCTCGCTCAGCTGCATCTATCGTACTTGATCGCTTCGGTGCTCCATAGGCTATGTGTCTAAACGGATTAAAGCGAGCACTGCCGCCGGAATCGCGCCGACTCATACGATGGGCCTTAGCCTTGATTTTTCTCATATTCACTGTATTCCAATCCATGAAGTAAGTATGCGTCCAATAATACGGGGTTAGTTTTGTTATCAGCTTGCTCGGCTTGCGCTGCTGGCTTTGCGGTACTGCGCAAGTAAAGACTAAAAGGAAAACATAAACGGGATAAAATGAAGCTTATGTGGCTATTGAAGACAAAATCAATGCCTTTATGCTAACAGCTGATGCTTGGTGTTGTTTTTGGCGAGAAACGTGGCAGAGCAAAGTAAGAATAGATTCGAGGCAGTAGCGTAAGCCGTACAAATAGGCAGGTCGAATTTCTGATAGATAGAGTGAAGCATGCTTGACGCTAAAATTGTAGCGTAGAAATCCTGACGGAAGAGTCGAAGAATGACAAGTTCGTCACTAGGTGAATAGTTGGTGACAATGATGGAATAGGAGTAGACCATAATATCCATGATTATCGAGTCGCCACCTTCACCTATCAATAATAATAAATGAGGTTTAAACAGTCAATTGCTTTGACTCCGCAAGTAATTTGTGCCTTTATCTTTGTGATCATTGATCATATCGCCCTGCTCTGCCGCGTTCTTTGTCCACGCCTAAACTGAAAGGCGTACGAGGCCTTTTTTTAGGTTTCAATTCCAACGCAACAAAGATTAACTTACATTCGTCGCCCATCTTGAAGAGGCTCTCTCGATGTCGGCTTCAGCCTTCTTAAAATATGGGTACTCGCGGTAGGCAGGCTCTACGGCTGCCTTGTAAAGACGATTGGGGGCCGTTTATGGGGTTTGGTAGACGTATCTCGGCAATCGGCTCGCCTTTTTATCAATTTGGAAAGGTACGCCTTCGAGCGTGTAATTCTATAGCCTCTGCTATTGGACGTGACCCTTTAGTACCTAGGCAAGCTCTATAATCGAGTCTTTTTGATAGATCTAGAGTAATCCGGGGAAATCGTATCAAGAATTCTTGGTGGCGTCTAATATTGTTGTTATTTTGTTAGACCGCAAGATGGCGGCGAGGACTCCAGAATAGAAATAAAAGAGTTAAATATGGTATAACTTAATGGGGAACGAGCGTTAAGAAGACCAAGATGTTGTGTTCGTCGTCGCTGAGGGAACCCTTGATGGCAAGGCAGACTTAATAATAATGGCTTAAACAACTGGAAAAACCAAAGCGGACGCGATAAATCTTGTAAAGGAAATCCCTTTATTCAATAGTATTAATGTTAGGGGGTACAAGATGTAGGTACATGCAGCCAGGGTTGTATGGAATTAATGTCCCGGCATATTATGTACCTAAGGTACCTACAAGGTACATCTATGTAGAGATTGGTGCATTATTGATGTCTTTCTCCACAGCAGGACAGTACATATATACTTAGATGTTCTAATCAGATTATGCACGATACATTAGGTAGGTACCTATGTATGTATATCCATGTAGGCCGCACAACTTAAGGCGAATTGAAGTACGTTGTAAATTCCGGGAGGCCTCAGTTGCATCGTAGAAGCGCTGGCTGCTACGTAGGTATGTATAGGATCCCATTTTATATTTGCTCTTTACATGTTCAATTGGACCTTATGCTATACCAGTTTTGCCTGTTTACATATTTGATATCCATATTTATTAAGATGTAGTCTCAGTTTTAAATCAAGCTCATGAAGAAATGGCGCTTAGGAATCAAGCTTTAAGGTCTAGCAGCCCCACAAAACATAGCGCCAATGTGTTGATGTATCTAGCAGGGGTAGTTGTGTACTTTAAGTATTTCTGTTGAAGCTGTACATATTTAACTAACCTAGATGTTTTACATACATTCCTGTTTTTGTCACCTCTTAAATTTCCGCTGCAGATACGCAGAAGCGACGACAAGCCATTCGCAAAACAAATGCGTAATTCGCAAATAACTCTCACATGGAAACATCCAACGACTACTTCTGGAATCATGATTCCCGTCCGAAACATGGTATCCATACGTGGCAGTCGGCCAGTTTCAAGGTTTTGAAATGTTTCACAAGCTTTCCCAGACGTACCTACCTCTATTAGCTGTCTTTGACGTGGGTGGCCATACTTTCACGTCCCGGCCGACGCATAATGACGCTAAGCGGCAAGAGCCTAAAATCGCCAACGCTAAAGAGCTTTGGTCAATTTGAGGTCATCAACTTTTACATCTACCTATGTAGACTCACTCACTACCAAGTTTTTATGGCAAGCATCATCAACATTGTCTCCTCCAAGACCCAAAATTATACAACACGTCCCAATCGACGAATTCACTGGGAATATCGCTTCACGTCCCTTGCATAAAAAACTCGGGCTGTAAATCTTGAAGCATCAATTCCTCCAATCTACGGCGAATTCTCGAAGTTAACCCCTGATTAACATTTAAGCCACGCGCACGAGTCAGCTTATTGCAACCAAACGAATCCGAGCGTAGATATTGGGCACTTTAGGCTTACGCTACTATAGTTATTTTTATAGGGTACGTGGTAATTGGGTGGGTAGGCTTCTTATTAGTGAGAGAAGAAACCGCCCGTAAGTACGTAGGTTAACTAGTAGAATGGTGAAGTTACTACATAGTACATACGAAATAGCCTTCTCAGGAGTCGGGATAAAGGGGATAGCGTAACCTCAATAGTTGTCTGTCGATGGTGTGTTACATTTTCAAGAAGATTGGGTGTATTACCCTTAAAACATGATATAAAAAGTTCCTTCCACCCTCAACCCCCATTTCCAATGCATTGGCATGGTAAAAATTCATGTAAAAAAGCCTACCCGACATCCATTCACTGCGCATAATAGGATGCACCACAGCGCGGCCTCGCAAAGGTGCCTGATATTGTCCCCGTGCTACCCATATGTTTTCAACGTACATAATGCATCCGGAAGAACCCAAGAGGACCTGGTGCCTTACATACGAGCAGGGCGAAGCCAGTTGCAGTAGCTATATAGTGGATAGCGAATTAACAACTAACATGAGGTAGTGCCGGGGAAAGTACGAGTCCTAAAGATCCTATTGCTGCGCCAAGTCGTTTTCGGAGACTAACCTGTCATGATCAACTTCTCACCGCTTATCAACTCCCACGGCTATTCTAGAAGCTTAG
Organism: Daldinia decipiens; assembly: GCF_022478715.1. Lineage (NCBI taxonomy): Eukaryota > Fungi > Ascomycota > Sordariomycetes > Xylariales > Hypoxylaceae > Daldinia > Daldinia decipiens. The sequence continues at coordinate 12,341 of NW_026054599.1, forward strand.
TTCTGCATATACGCATGTAAGCATATATAGCAAGGTTATATTTATTTCTATTGATTACAGAAGAGGTCAAACAAGGGAGGAGGTATTACATTATGTGATATAAGCACCTGTTCCCTGGCGCGAGACACTGCCATTTCGTGATGGGGTGACATGTAGGTCTGAATGATTAATACCTCGACAAGCTTCCGGGAGGTAACCAAATTCTTCTGGATATCTCAGGAAGAATTGGACAGGAGACTTTCCTCCCTTTTCGTGCCTAGTCTACCGAGAAAGGTGCATTGGATCGCAAGACTAACACTACTTAGGCTGTAATTTCTTAATATTGAATACTTCCTCGCCTAAAGAGCAGTGAGCCTGCTAAGTTAGGCACCGGTCTGGGATTAGCAACGGTACCTAGCTCTGTGTTGCCCCCAAGAACGAGGGTTGGAATATTAGCATCGGGTACGGTATCGGGTCCGAGTGATGCTCCAGCCATAGGTGTACCAGTCACTCCCTTCTCCAGCGTTTCTTTGTAGAACCCATCAAGGGCATTTGAATCGTTACAGAACGCTTCAAGTTTGTCCTTAAGAGCCTCGGGCTCCCCAAGACCATAACCCGCTGGGTCCTTGGGACCGCTTGTCACGGTGGTATTTAATGGCTCAGGTGGTGCTCGAGGCGCAAAGAGCGCGGGCCTGAACATTGGCGATGCAATAGGCGTGGGCTCGACTAAACCATAATTCGTGTATGCACTCGCACTCGCACTCGCAAGACGAGAAATGCGGTCGTTTGGCGCTGCCTCGGGTCGCGCTTGGGTGGGTTGGGAAACTGCCGCCCGATTACAGCATAGCCTATTTGCTAGAATTAAAAAATCGCCCTCATCGGTAATCTGTACTAATGTCATGCCTGAGCGATGGATATATTGGGAGTACTTGAAATTAGGCCTGCCCCAAGAATAGCTAACATCTACGTTGCTTGGAAAATTGGAGGCAGCCTCAACGTCAAGGACATAGTCGAACTTTCGCAGCAAAGCCTTTTGATAGTAGAACTTGCCTGGCTGTGTTTGTGGCCCGAAAGAGTTAGGGTCGTAGTATGTTATAGGACGCTGGGTGGGAGGCGGTAGTGTAAGCTTGATACGGTAGGGTCTCCGGAATGGATTAACTTCTGTAATACGACATGCCTCTGCAATTGGTACCTCAATAAGGCGGAGGCCGTGCTGCGCTGCAATTGCAGCCCAAGATTTGAGGGCATCTTCGATGAGCTTCGCCGTGACATTCATCCAATCAATACGAATGTGGTAGCAATTGTCGGGATTATGAAGTCTATCGTAATGCAGATTGATCCTCTCTGGGCGGTAAGACTTTTTCCGATGATCGACGTCGTATTTCATCATTTTGCTAAGAACAACCTTGGGCCTCTTTCCGCCCGTCGTCCCCAAAGTAGGTGTCGTACTACCCGAGACTGGCGAGTTTTCTTCATGAATTGATAATGGTCTTTGTACTGCTACTTGATTGGGTCGAGGCGAGTCCTTTAACGGGTTCTCTGACAGAGGCGTAGAGGGGACAGATACATCTCGTCTTCTCGCGTTAAACCAACCCTGTGTATGGGGTTTCGCATATTCGCCAGCAATCTGATAAAAGAATTGGCCGTCACGGAAGGGGTGCCTCCTCTCGACGTGGATGAAAATCCCGCGGTCACGATCCTTCTTTGCGTCTCTGCTAGCATCCCTATCCTTATCTCTGGACTTATCGTCTTCAAGGACCATTAGAGAATTTCCAAGCTCAACCGCCTCTTCTCGACTCTCGAGATCTTCAAAGTTATCAAGCAGCCAGGTCGTCATATCTGATCCAATAAAACAGTAATAGTGGATCCGAAAATGCCATCGCCGTGTTTGCATTCGAATTCCACCTAGTTCGACTGGCTGTTGGATTGCTTCGGCCAGGGCAGCGACGTTGAAATTGGATTTTGAAAAGCGTTCTTTGTTAGACACCAAGCCTTTACGATTCATCGATTCGATATTCTCGAATAGTGGCAACGTCTCCACCTCGGCAGCAATTACTACAGAAGGGTCTTCAGTTTTGTAGACAATATCGAGAGGGTTAGGAACTCGCTTCCTCGCACCGGAACTTTGAAATTGGCGTTCCGAAGGTGATAAGAACCGATGTCGTTGCCAGAGTTGAGCTAGTCTTTTAATGCCCTCCAAGCGCACTTCCTCCTCATCATCTTCATTCCGTGCTACTGGAGCTGAGGGTGTCCGGGGATACATTGGTATGAGCACGAAACGAGCCCGCCAAAATCTGAGGTTTTCTGTCATCTCGTCCGTGTGCCCGGCAAGATACGAATCTATATAATTCCAATTGCGCTCAGGTTTCGGGGTCATAATATCAACATTGACGGTATGGTATGTGTCGTCGAGTAGGGTCTGAATAGCGGGTCTATATAGGGACGGCTGGTCGATTTGCGACAATGACTCGGTCGGTTTCCGTACGTAGATGTTAACTTCAACTTCGGTGCCGTTAACACACGAAAGTTGATGAATCGTGTTCCCAATGCTCATGAAGATACTTGTCCCATCGCTGACAGTCTTGTCTATCGAGAAGACATCCGCTATTCTCACGGCCTTTTGATCAAACGCCTTAGCTACCGATGGGCCGATCACTACTTGAAACCCATGCGCAAACCGGGCACTAACGAGTTCTCGCAAAAATTCTACACGTGACCTAGGCTGATCCGTAGCTTCATCTTCTACTTCTTGGGATATGTTGTAGGGCTGTCGTTGGTATTCGGTATTGAACTGTGCTTGCGTTGGGAAGTATTCTGTAGTCAAGGGGACAGCCGCAGGGTATGATAGGGACTTCCATTTCATAACTTTCATCTCGGATGGTCGTGGGAACACGTGCTGCCACCGGCTAAACAAAATTGAATCGTCGACCTTGTTCACATTCGGATTCGATGGATTAAGAACAACTAGCCATGGTGCCATAGCGGTAGTGGGCGAGAGCGTAGAGGGTAATTCCGGCACCCCTCCTGCTCGTAACTTCGAATTATACAGCTTTTTCTGATCCTCTTCTCTAAGAGCGTTTGAATATCTCAAGTCTCGATCATCAGGTCGTGCGCTTCTAGCAACAGGCGTAGCTGGTATCTGGCCAGATCTTAGTGTACTGATGGGATCAAGGGTTTGTATAGGGTTTCTGATTTGGATAGGGCGGCTTGGTGTTGCTTGCGTAAAGTCCATCGTGGAGTCTGATTGATCGATGGTCTGTAGGATGCTCCCGGTGTTTGTTGCCTTGGAAGAGCTCGGCCGTGCTGTAGATTTAATGGGTGTCATGGGGGTTACTCTAGGGGTTGAAGGTGTTTGGAGTCCGGGGCTAGGAGCTTCCGTTCTAGTAACGTTCTCCGTTCTCAACTCAGCTGTCGCTAGTTTAGGGGCTGCGATACCAAATCCGCGCTGGCCAAGACTAATCTGTCTCATGAACTTTGGCGGTCGTGGTGGTGCCGGCTTAGGTTGAGTTGTGGAGTTACGCCGGGAAACATCAGTAGATACAAAGCTCCCCAATCCAACCCTGCTCGATGATGCCACACTTGAAGAGAGCCCGGTCGACGACCCAGCTATTCTACTCTCTCCCACTGAAGTACCGAATAGGTTAACATCTTCTATCAACCTACCTGTGCTTTCTTCTAGTTCCCGATATGGACAGTTCGGGGGTAAGGGCCGATGCGCCGGAAGCCGAGCTCTGGCTTCGTCGAAATTCTGTAGGTACTTCCATAATAACGTTTCTCCAGCCTTTGTCAACTTGTCCGGGATGAACTTGAGGAAACCATAGACGGGCTCAAACAATGTTTCGGGTACCTTCCGATTCCCTATAGACGTCGATATACGACTGTCGCTACTTAAAAGTCTTTTTTCGCTTTCGAACTTGCCGATCGTACTTGGATAGGCAGAATCAGCGTGTAAAGGTATAGTCTCGATCTCGTTAGTCTCAAGCACGCTCCTCATCTGGAGGTCGTAGAGTCTACATCGAATCGTAAAATCATCTTGACAGTCGCTGGGGGACTGGCTCGAGGCAGATAAGGTAATACCTTGAAAGGATAAAGTCTCTTCCGACTTCCCAGTCCAGTAGGAGATGTGTAGCCACTGGGGCACTGCAAAGGCCCACTCGTCAGTATACAGCGTAGAACTTGCCGAATCAACGCGGCTGGCCAAGTCAGCTGCCTTCGTGGGAGATACCGATTCGCTTAAAGTCGTATAACTACTGGCCAGGAGCGTAGGTTGCTTCGGCGTGCTCTCTGGACTCCTGGTCGGCCGGGGTTGCGATCTTTGGTGCGCCTCGAGGAAATGAGGATTTCGATAACGAAACAAAGGGACAGAATGCAGCGGTATGTTCGGAATACATATTAGGTCGATACCAATTCCATTGCCAACTAGGGCTTCTGTCGTCCGACGCAAGGACTCGTATTCGACTTCGAAGACACCCGGACCTGGACTAATGACCACTATGGAAATGCCGGTCCGCAGAAGGTCCCGATCTATATAATCATGCGCATACAAAGAAGACGCTAAGTTGATGGCTTCGAGGAAATTTCCGTACATAGCTAGAGAGGACACTGCTTTAATCTTACCAGAGGAAGCGCCCTTCACTGAGGAATCCTCGGGGGTATCCATGTCATGGCCCATGGCATCTCGGTGGTGAAGACTAATATCACGACGGAAGACGTTAAACTCCATCTTCAGTTGATGCAATATCTTAGTCCACTCGCCACTGGACATCTCGCTCACGACAACGCGGTAGAAATCCTTAAATGGGCGCCTCTCTCCGGACGTTTGAAATCCAGTATAATAATCATTGCCAAGAGCTGAGTTTGCAAACTCAGTGGTCAACCCAGTGTCATACTCAACCCTCGCAAAAAGTACAATACTGACAAGATGCTTTACTTGCATCAAAGCCCATTTCTTGAAGAGAGCTGGCAAGAATCCGTTCACAACCTTGTAGAACATGATCTCACCTGAACCATCAGAGTCAAAGTCCCACATTTCTCGTGCCATCTGTATGAATAACACGTATCGGGCACATTCGCTACGGAATATTGGGCGGGTGTTGCGGCTGAAAAAGGCAGAGTGGACCTTGCGACCTTCGACGAAGACGGTACTGACGGTTGCTTTAACGGTCCCCAGGAAGTATACTACTTGGCCTTTATATACAGTCCGATCTGTTAAATCGGAGACTGCAAGTCTCCACATGTCTGCACGGGACAGGTACATATCTTTAAAGGTGAGCTCAACATGAGAGGCTTCGATGGCAGGGGAAAGGCTGTCGACCGGGGCGAGTACCACTTGGGTTCCTTTTCTCATATTGAAGGCGACACCAATCTGTTTCGAGACGTACACCTCTATATTAGGATGCCTAGCTTTCAGCTCCTTGGGCATATCCTTTGCGACAAAGACATATCTTCGGTCAGCATCAACCTCGGACTTGGAAACGTCATCGCTTGGGTTAGTAGCCGTGAATGCTCGGTAATAAGACGGCTGCCTCGAAGTACTATATTGGGACCCCTGCATCCTGTCCTGGTCGGATTTTATGGGAGCGATGGACATCAAGGTTCCGGACTGCACAGCCCCTCCAAACAGGTCAAGGTTTAGGAGGACCTCATCACTAATGATGGACTCATTGATAGTGACGCAGCAGATTCGTTCGCTTATTCGCCTGGAATGCGACTGTTCTCGAGGGGTGGAACGAATAGAGACATTATCTGGGGATAGGGGGGGGTCGATCGAAGTCCTGTCGAAGCTGGACTTGCTGAATTGTCGCAGATGAGAAGTCCATTGAGTAGCTCGACGTGGCGCCGAGGGCGAAGGAGCGGCATTCCGAGACATTGTGCCTCTATTATCCAATATCAAATATATCGAGACGCATCATTGCGGAAAGACGAGTTTAGGACACCGGTAAGAAGTTGCAGCGACGCCGCAGAAAATGATGAGAGTTTTACAAGTGGAGGTTTACATTAAATACGTCAGGAAATACGTTAGGAAACCTAAAGCTGCCCCCCGCATAGTAATGTCGGCAGTATCGGTGGCTTCCCTAAAATAATCTGACCGCTTTCCTTTTTTGCGAACCAAACAGTACGTACCTGCATTACCACGGGCTCCAGGTACCTGTAAGAAGTATTGACCTCCATTTTCGGGGAACGTGGAATTTTCACTCTTCACTCGTGTGCACCTTAACATCCTCCATATGATCCAGTTCAGCACCTGCACTATTCGACAAGGCAGCATGGAAATATTTTATGGTTGTGTGATATAGATTATCTGGCTACCTAGGTACGTTAGGTACTTAAACCACCTATACCTGTCTAAGTCATAACGAGGTCATCAAGAGGACAATCCCGTTCAACAACCTGGCTCTTCATTTTATCCATGACGACTTTCCAGGTCAATTCCATTAACCTATCCGCGAGTGCATCGTCCTGCGCCAACTTACTTCCCGGCTCCGGCACAGCTGGCGGACAAATATATTGGCCCGACTCCCCTGTGTATGTCGCCGCAAACATGGTTGATACGGCTCCTTGGAATTGATCCTTTTTAAAAGGCTCGAGGCCGACAGCCATCGCGTACCCGCCCAGGGGGAAAGGTTCAAAGATGTCTTCCTTGCTCATCTTTGTACTCACGAATCCCGGATGGGTCGCATTCATGAGTATGTTGGGATGACCCGCGTTCGTCACCTTCCGAGCAAAATATCTAGCGTATAGGATAGCCGCAAGTTTGCTACGTCCGTATTGTGCATTAGGACCGAGGTCGCGGTTCAACTCTTCTAGGCTCTCAAATTCTGTGTCGCTGGGCGTTGATTGGTGCATGTTGCTCGCCTGGTTGGATATGCGAACAATATTACCTTTCTCTGCGGTCTGCTTCATTAGTGGAAGTAAGCGAGATGTGAGGATCACATGGCCAATATGATTAACGGCCATGTGTCTATCGACGCCATAGTCTGTGAGCTGATAGGTCATAATCCCCCGTCCTGCGTTGTTTATCAGAATATCCAGTCTGTCGCTGTCCTTCGTGATCTCTTCGGCCATCTCTTTTACTCTCTCCCAATCTGATAAGTCGCACTGCATCCACTTGGTTCTATCTGCTACCTCTTGGCCCAGATCCTTTGCGATGGCTTCCTCAGCGCCCTCTACAACATCTTCGGATATGGAAAGGATATAAACTTTAGCAACGTTGTGCTTCAGTAGTGTATAAGTACAACCATAGCCAATACCTTCGCTCCCGCCTGTAATGACGGCAACCTTTCCCGTCAGATCAGGAACTTGGTCCAAACTGAATGGGTGAGTTGTAATATCATGAGCCTTGCCACCGAAGTTTTCTCCGATAGTATTCTAACGACAGTGTCAATTAACTAAAAGCCTCCAGAGTTCTCTATTCCTAGTATTGAAGGAGATAGGCATTATGCAGCCATCCATAAGCCATGAAGACATACCTTGATGGCCTTCATACCCTCTAACAGTATCCCCTGTCTCGACGTAGCTTGTCGAGCAGCCCACGTCGAAAATGTTGCCAAACTCGAACTGGTTCTCAGTGAATAGATCAGAGAGTGGCTCAAACGATACACGACGGGACGGACCGGAGAGGTTCGGGAGAGCACACCGCCAAACATGTGTAAGGAAGCCTGCATTTGAATATAAACAGTTTTTTATAGGAGTATTTGCAAATCACGATATATCACGCCTGGTCGACTGGCCTTTCTAAATGATACCAGCCAGTCTCGTAGAGAAGACTAGTTTACCCTCTATGAGCATTACTAGGTATTTACAAGCCGTCATAGATCCCCATTTTGTGGTCATCGATACTATTTTGTTGGTGTCTTTATATGTTTCGCTTCACCATGACGTGCTGATTCGGTACTGTCGTCAATCCTACGTCACAAATGTAGCGCAGTGTCAGTCCAGCTTACCATAACAATACATCTCGTCTTGTTCAATCTTATGTAACTAACAGATATGATATTATTTCGAACGATGTCATTAGGTAGATAATAGCTCTTACAGTTGAATAGACTCCAATGGCCATACTACTAACCTAGTTAACGTTTTATTCCCGTTCGGATGCACAGACCATCACCTCCGAGTGTTTCTTCGGTCTCCGTCTACAGTGGGTATCCAAAGTGACCCTTGAAATGCTTTGTATTGCACGACGGTAGATTAGTTGGAGAACGAAAAACAGCAAAAATTAAATATGCAGTGCCACCGTGTTCTGATTTTCAGTATGTAGGTGCTCTATTTTCGGGAAATAGATCTAGATGCATCTGCAGCCGAATCTGGTAGTTTGTAAGGTACAGTCTCGGATTTATACCGATCCGGTAAGCTGGAACCGTCCGACGAATTCGTGAGAGGCCACGGCACTGATACTTTTCAGGGTCCGCTATGACTCTCGGGATACTACATAACAATCAAATGTAAGAGCACGTCGCGCGCATTTATAATGATCTGTCTGTCACCTTCTTATTCTGCAAATTCGGTCTACGGGACTAACATATATATCAGGCGAATGTTTTTCCTTAGCGACGAAGAAGACAATACGCATTTGCCCATATCATCTCTTACCGTCAGTGTACGAAGTAGAGATCATCCCCAATCTCCTGGAGCAGCCCATGTTTCGCTGCTGATTCGAAAGAACAGGGGTAATCAACAGTCTCAGCATAATCGACGGCGGTGTGTCCAATACTCCAGTCAATTGATAAACGAACAATTCTTCTCAAGGTCCACGTCCGAATGATTTTGTTCTTTTATGCCTCATTTGATGATTCAAGTGTCATACAATTATGATTCGCAAGTGACTGGAGGCTGGGCAGATAGATACATTTCTCATCGTCTATATAAGTCAACGGACGAATCGACATTTGATAATCAATTGGTTACCGCTAAATATCTCGGATCACAAGAATTGGTACATATTTCAGTTTTAACCGCATGGCAACCCAAATATAAGTTGTAGCCCGTAGCCTACTTAATATCAACGGTTTATCGGACGACATCGCTTCCGACTCTAAACTCATTTTCCGACGACGTTTACCGATCATGGCCGCATTCAAGCTCTCGTCAAAGCAGAAGCTTTTTGCCATAATCGGCATTTCCTTTTGTTTTTTTATTGCGGAACTGGTCGGTATGCTATAGAGATAAATTTCTCCGGAACCTAGTCTCGGGCTAACCATGTCACAGTGGCCTTTTCTACCAAATCTTTGGCTCTTCTAGCGGATGCTTTCCATTACGTACGTCATATATCTGCTTATATGTCCAACGAAGCTATGCTCAAACTTATTCTACTAGATGAACGATCTTATCGGCTTCGTTGTTGCCCTAGCCGCTATCATCGTAAGTTCAACCAGCGCATATTAGAGTGCCTAGTTAAATTAAATCAGCTAACTCATACACCAGATCTCGGAACGCGCAGCCTCCCCTGACAACTTTTCATTTGGTTGGGCACGTGCCCAGCTACTTGGTGCTTTCTTCAACGGTGTCTTCCTGCTCGCCCTCGGTGTATCCATTTTCCTCCAATCGATTGAAAGGTTCATAAGCGTCGAACGTAAGTCATACCTCGCCCTAAAATACGGCTATGTGTTAACAACTCCGTGCAGATGTTCAGAATCCCGAGCTCGTACTTATCATGGGTTGTGTTGGGTTGGCACTAAACATCATCAGCGCGACATTATTGCATGAACATCACGGCCACGACCATGGGGGGCATGGTCATAGTCATGAACATGCTGAGAATCACGAACACGACCACGGCCACGACCACGACCACGGCCACGTTAATGTCGAGGCTGGCGGTCAGTCAAGAGAAAGTTCAGGCGACTATGATCAAGACGAGATTCCCCTAACCGTAAGTTGCTATCGGTTTGTTCGCCCTCGTCTCCCGTTGCTAAAGTAAACTCAGCCTATAAGTGCCCATGCCGAGCATCGGCATACCATCGTGAACCTTCAATCTTCAGGACGAGACCTCGGTATGATGGGAGTCTTATTCCATGTCATTGGTGACGCATGTAATAATGTCGGAGTTATCATCGCGGCACTCGTCATATGGCTTACGACACCCGAGGGCCGATTTTATGCTGACCCGGGCATAAGCATGGCCATCGCCATCATGATTTTGGTGACATCTATCCCACTTGTGAAGAACAGTGGTAAGATTCTCATGCAGAGCGCCCCGAAGGGCGTAAATATTGACGACGTCAAGCACGATCTGGAAAAGGCAAGTAATTCGAAAAAAATTATTCGTGATTCTAGGACACCAAGCTACTGAAAATTTCGCATAGACTAACATGACATGATGAGTACAGATCCCCGGCATCCAATCCGTTCACGAGCTACACATCTGGCGTCTCGATCAGAAGAAAGCCATCGCGACCGCCCATGTCGTGGTATCAAACAATGATATGACTGACTTTATGAGCCGCGCGCGGACTGTGGGCGAGTGTCTACACGCCTACGGCATCCATTCAGCGACCTTACAACCTGAGCTTGCAACCCCAACATCGACATTGTCCACCAATAATAGCAATAGTATCCGTGATAACATAAGCATTGCCGCGGAAGATTTCCCGGTCGCAACCGCTGGAACTGGTCCATCCTCAGGGGCATCGATTAGAAGGCGACGTCCCGAGATATCGGCCCCATGCCAGATAGCATGTGGGAACCTATGCGAAAACCTGACTTGTTGCAATACAGGTGCCATGCGGATCTAAGCGCTAACAGTATAATGGTGCTCAAGTTGCGCTATATTGTTTAGGTAGATATAGCTATGAGACGGCTATATACCACATAGACTTATAATTACCTAGCTAGCAATACTAAATTCGTACGATATTTATATAAAACTAAACTAAATGAGGCAATCACCTCTACGGCACTTGAACACTGTCTTCGAGCTTTATAACAGTGAAACAATCTACACATCAGTCTTTGGCCCCGAGAGCTTCGAGGACACGCGATTATTCTTCATTGGAATATCCGCAATAGTCAAGTCTTGTAGCTACCACCCCTTCGGCCACGATCCGAAGAAATGCCTGAACCTGTCACGAGGTGGAACCAAACAGTAGGAAAACAACTCTGTTGTTCCGCGAGGAGCTCTAATTTTTCTACGAGGATCTGTGTTTATACATTACATACTGAACGTGGCCTTTGTTCTAGATGTCTCATCTAGAATCCCGACAGAAACACTCTTGATACCGTTGCTTTTTACTAAAGCCTGAGGTGGAATACGAAGGTCCTGTATCTTTGCCACCATCTGCTAGTCTGAAACCCGAGCCCGTGGCCCCGGTTTGCGATATATACCTACGTACGCACTTTGAGGGTGTCGGTCCACGGAGTTCAGCCTCTAGGTCTAGCTTAAGTTGTGGTAGATCCCCCGCACCAGACAGGAAGCTATGTTCCCAACTTCGCCTCTGGATATTCGTGGTCGTGGGGTGGTAGCATGGGGTCAGGGGTCGGAAACGTGGGGGGTTCTTGCTGCTTCAAACTCCTCAATCCTTTCTTCTCGCATCTACCTAGGTACTTACATACGCATACATTAGTCTAGGGAGGAGATGGCCGGGAATCGTAAATCTGCATGCATAGGTATGCAGTAGGAAAAAGCAACTCTTGCATATCCGGACTACCATCCTACCTCATCAGGCATATGGATACATACGTATTACGTATACACAAGATCGTATTAGCAACAACCATGACTATGACGTTTTCAGCGTCCTTATTCTGGTCAAAAGCCTTCTTAGTCTCTTTTCCGACGTCGGCTTCGTTCTCACATGATTCCCTCCAGGCAGAGAGGCATATAATCTTATCAATCCATCCATCTACGCACAATGAAACAAGCCCGTTTGGTATGACAAAGATGTCGTGTGACAGTTTCTGCCCCCGTTATTCGTCACCACTAAATACGAGCCGACTGGTTGACAAGGAAATATTTCCGTCGACCTTCTCAAGTCGGGAAAGGACCCGAGCAACGGGGCCGTGATGAGACCCTTATTCTGTAAGTACACGCGACCTAAGTAACCACGCCTATTTCCAATTCCATCCCCTTCTTTCGAACCTTATCTCCTTTTAGTCTTTCAGCCTTGCCGTGGTAACATTCGCGGGTGCTACCTACCGGCCTGCTTGGTGCATGCAACTCCGCGGATGGTAGCCTACGAATGGCATACCCCTGTCTGCATGATCCTTCCCTGCCCAAACATGACATTACTTTTCGGAGCCAGAACCGAGCAATGTCTGTGCCTCGACGTAGATGATACATATGGTAATAACGAGATATCTAGCTAAAGTAGACGGGCGGGTCCGACCCGTGGATGATTCTTCTTTATCTTGTACAGCACGGGTAGGGTATTATTTTTTTTTCAACTTGCATGAGAACATCGTCCAATCACTATCAATAGATTAGGTACCTAACCTAATCTATATCATGAATACATTCATACTAAATCCCAATTCATTAGTGCTATATAAACTGCTCGGGGGCATCTGAAGCCCCAATATCAGAGATCTTATTGTATAGCGTTGCATGATGTTCATATTCGCACAATATTACTACATAATATAGGCGTCGTATAATTATATTCCCTATCGACCTTATCCACTACCCAAGATGCATATCAGCTTGCCGACATCCTGTCTCAGCCACTAGAGTTCCCGGATTATTTTGTGGTGATCGATTATAAACCTTGTCTAGTATTGTAGCTAGGCGAATCAATATGAGGGTTCTAAAAAGATCAATACGAAATGTTCAAGATATTTCTACTAACTAGGCGTAGTTACTACCAATAACAATGTACCTCCTTTCGTTTATTTAGTCAACAAAGCTCACTACTTAAACCATTCGTCCTAATATTTACTACGTGGGGCTACTATATATTTTTACTAGAAGTTGTAGGCAGTAAATCTTATTTTATCTACCAAAGTAGAAATGGTATGCGTAGAGTCGGAGGAGGACCCGTATTTCGGACCCGGGCACATTATATTGGACCCACCCGGCCGGTGGTGGACACCGGTCCAGCGGGAAGTCCCAAGACATCATGTATTTAACAATATGAAACAAAAAGCTCTGCTCTATTTACTTCTCATACTTGTAAGATATTTTGTACGCATAGTAACGGCGGAAATGATTTCGGCAATAGAATGTAAGAAAAATATTTGAAGGCTGACGTCAAATCTGGAAGCGGGGGTGCAGCTCTTTTTCGTCATGGCGGAGATTGATTCAAACCCTAGGTCTGTTCTGGTGATTCCGAAGCAAATAGTCAAATACAGTGAATAGATTATCCATATAACTAGCGGGGGGGGGGGAATGTATCATCTAGTAGATGTTGATGTATTTGGTACAAAGTAACCTTGTGAAATAACTACCTAGGTAGGTACTTAACCTATGAAGTCATTAATCTTGATCACTGGGTTTGATTTTATAATTCATCGTAGTATGATATCCGACATTGCTTCATCCCCATGTGCTGTAACATAGACATAGCGATGATCTTAATGTACCTGATAGCGGGGATAGCCTATTTCGATGGGAATGAGAAGTCACCAAGTTATTGCTATGGCCAAGTCGGAAATAATTAGGTTAGTTAGCCGAATACGTTTGTTGCTGGGCGGCGTTATTCCGCATAAACATATCCGATTGTTCCTGTCTGAAGGATTGGTAGAGTTTAGACCTTTAGCTCACTTAAAAGAAAATAGGCGAAATAAATAAATAAGATATAAAGATGATACGGTATAACGTAGTAAAAACCATCTCAATATGTCGCCAGGAAACTGCTATTCGCTGGGTCCGACCAATGACCTTGATAGGCAGAGACATGAAGTTGCAAATTCCTGCTCAGTTACATCGGTAAGTAACTAGATCGTACCTAGTATCTACCTATTAAGAAGTCACAAGCTGTGACATGCTAGTCCAATTTGACGATCTGCGGCGCAGTCAAGGGCACAGTTCAATCCATCGAGAAATCCCCGCTCCAGTATGAGAGGTCGAACCAAATAAACAAAAGAAATGTTTATTGGCGCCGCGTCGTGGGTATTCCGTGATTTCAGTATGACTCCGCATATCGTTATTACGCAAGCCTGGATATTGGGAGACTAGTTTAATACTAGGTTCGGTAGCACTGATCTCGCCCCAGATCTTCGGCTCAAATTACAGATCTAATTTGGAGGAGCAGATCACACCGGATGGTTGGAGTGTTTAGCAATATAAAGCTTGTATCATGCCATTGACGACTCCGTTGGTGATGGTGATGACAATGATGGTCTGGGGTAGCTTAGGTAGCCAGCAAGCGAGAGTAACCAAACAATGAAAATCTTGTTAGAGATGACATACAAGTATAGCTTGACCCAGTGACAAGGGTATCCCAAATGACTAACCTAGTAGGAACACGCGCTTGATGCAATACCTGCCTGGTCAAAGCGCTTCGGCAGTTAGCATAAGAGGAGCAACGTGAGGAAAAAAAAAACTTTTGCTTTCCACCTTCTCCATCGGATGATTATCTATAAAGTAGCGCATCTAAGCTGCAGTTTGCTAGAGCTTCTAGAACTAGTATTCGAAGCGCGGAGCCTATGATAACGTTCCTGGCATCCAATAAGACCAACGACTCACGAGGACATGAAGGCTACACCTCTAATCCATAATTTTTTTTCTTTTCCGAAGCGGAGCTCACTCAAATCGCGCAGCGCTATCCACTAGAATCTAGGGTGGTCGTTTGATCGCGGTGTAGCCGCGGTGTAAGTACAATGGATGTCAACCTTTCCCTTACGTAGACCTACGATATTAATAGCGCCGGTATGAGGTATATACCTAGGTACTGAACAGGAGTTGGTATCTCCTACAGAGTATGGCATATCACTTTAACGTCTAGATCCTCGTGAAAGGCCCTAAATAGCTAATAATAGTACTATATTTTGAAAGAATTGTAAGGATCTACTAATCGGATAGGATATATATGATAAATACGCAAAATAAGGCCATAAGCTATAAATATGAGAAAATAACAAATGTATCTATATTGAATGCATAATTGAATGGTGATGATTATGGCTATTTAATCAAAAGAATACGACGAATATTAGACTTTTATATGGCCTGTGACTTAAGATTACATAATAATACCCTTGTTCTTGGCGATGTGGCACCACACCAGTTCAGTACCTACGTATACGTATAGCTCTTAGATCCGTACCAGCCTCTGGTGGGGCTAATAAACCGTTATTTAACCGTTATTTCATCATTTAAATATGTAAACATTTAAAAATTAAAACTTAAGTAAACGTTAAATAAAAATTTATATTTATTAAAATTATTTTTAACGTTTTAAAGTAATTAAAATATTAAAAAATATTAATACATAAATTTATTAATATTTTTAAACGTTTAAGTCATTTTAAAACGTTATAACGTTTATAAAAAAAAGTTATAAAAAAGCCACGGGAGTAACGGTAAGCCACGGGGGCAACGGGAAGGTATAAATTAAATACGTATATTATATAAACATAAAGGTAAATGTTGGATTGATTATGTATTACGTAATAATATTGAATAAGACTTAGATGTCTTGGCCTTGGATCAAGCCTTATTAGACCTGATATCAAGGACTTTTAAATGATGAAACTGATGATGAAAAGGAATGACTTGTATTAAAAGTGGATGATGCTATTGATGGTCGTGTAACACTGACATAAAGGTATTTTATTGATGATAAGGTGCCCTTATTGTAGATAAGGGAGGAAGAGATAAAATATCTGACTTTATTAGATAAAAGGGTTAGGTATTTACTATTATTGGAATATAAAAATATGCTATATTTAATTAACCTTAAATAGATTCTTCCCTCTTTAAATATTTATTATATATTAATTTTAATATTATTGTTTATTATTATTTTATTTATTATTTTTATTATATATACGTATTTATTAATATTAATTAATATTATTAGATAGTAGTAATATAAATTAGTAAAGTTAAAAAAGTTATTATTACTTTAATTCGAAAATCTTTATTGTAATAATACAAGCGATATTAGCATTTTTTTTCATATTATTTTTATAGTTTATAATAGGCTATAACTTTACTTTTTTATATAATTTGTTTATATTTTTGGTAGATTATTACGATTTAAACCTTTTATTTACGAAATTATTATTATTTGTGTTATTAATCTTTTCTACTATATCCTAAAAAATATAAGTAAAAAGCTTAGTGCAAACGCAAACTTGCGTTATGTACGATCCTATTAAGTAAAAGAATATAAATAAGTTGTATGAGTTTTTAAGTTATTTTTTTGGTTGGATATTTATGTTTAATATAATGTTTGATTATATGGTAGTATGATGGGAAAAAATTAATTTTTAAATAGTTACGCCTAAATAAAAAGTAATATAGGTATTTTTTGTATTGGTAGATTTTAAAATTACTAATAATAAAGTATTATATATACGTTTAATCGAGGAAGTAATGGTTGAGTATTAGGAATAATTTAAAGGATTTATGGTAAATAATTTTAAGGTATTATCGAAATAATTACGATTAGTGTTGCGAAGTGTATTAATGTAGAGAGGTATTTATATGGGGAGATATAACGTTAATTATATAAAGGTATTTGTTAATTTTATATTATTGCGTAATTTATTTATATAAAATACTATTAAATTAAAGGTAATAAAGGTAAGGTGGTTTAACGTATTGGTATGGAGAGTTTTGGTTTATAAGATCGAAAAAAAATCGGTATATTTTGCTATATGCGCGTTTATATAGTTATAGGCGTTAATATAGTAATATTGGGCGATTTTTAACCTATAGACGCCGATGTATACGGTTATACCTATAGGGTAGGCTTTAATGTAGAGTATTACGTCTTAAGCCCCATCTCCTTTTAACCTATAATATATATTATTTATTTTATAGTTAAGATAAGTATTATCTTTTATTTTTAATTAATTATTGTCGATTTCTAATGTTTTGCCATTAATTTAATAGTTGGGACCTATTTCTTAATCCTTTAATCGATTATTGTTTTTAGTATATTTTTCTTTTTTTTTTTTTTATGTATTTAATCTTAGCTTGCTATTATAGGATATGTTAAGTTATTTATAATAATTAGCGTAATTTTAATAAGGTAATTAAAATAGTATTTGGGTATTATTTAATTCCTTTTTCCTTTCCTTATTAGCTTAATAAGGGTTATTTGTACCTTTTATAGGATAATAAGGGTATAATTTAGGGTATAATTTCGGATATGGAATTGGTTAGGTATAGTTTTTTTTTTTAATTGCGGAAAATATATTTAAACTTTTTAGATTGCTATTGGATGGTTTATATATGATGTTGGCGGTTCTACCAAATGTTGGATTAAATAAAAGAAATTAGTTTATTGGAAGTTACGGTTTTTTTTCCTAGATAGCTTTATTGCTTTTATAGGCATTTAACCTTTTTACTTAAGCTTTAATATTTGTTGGTAATTAATAAATTTAAATTTATTATGATATTTTCTTGGTACAAGTCTTTAATAAGATGTGCTTTTCGATAATTATAGGCTATTTTAAGAAGGTTTGGAATAATGAGAATAATTATATAGGGGAAGTATATGATATTTTTAAAAATAAGTTTCGATTTTTTTTAGACGTATACTATACGATAGGAATTTGATAGATATAATTTCATATTATATTTTCTATTATTTTTATTAGAAGAGTAATAATCTACTTTTTTTATAATATATTTAAACACTAATGTTTTGTAAATATGTATATAGCTATAAAACGATATTTTAATACAGAGTAGAATAAGATATAATATTATTAAAATTGGATAGTTATTATTTTTTATAATACGAAGGCTGAAGAGAAGAATAAGGGTAAGTTTGATATGGAGGTATTATAAATTATGTTTGATAAATTATTATTATATCAACGCGTTCTCAAATCCAACTTTAAAAAAAAATAGTAATTTATTGTAGTTGTATATAAAATATACCGCAGTATACCATAACTATAGTATATATTATTTATTTTATTGCATCATTTTAAAGAATTAGCCAATAAGTTCCGAACATTTATCGAAACGTTTAAAAATCTTAAAAAGGTATGTTAATTTATAATAAATATTAATAGTAAAAATAGTAACAATAATAAGTATAATATTGGTTAATATTATATTAATTGTAAATATTATTGTAATAATAAGGATAATAAATATAATATTTACCAAAAAACGTTAAAGTATTGGAAATGCTGCTACTAAATATATAAAAAAAAAAAATATTAATTAATTAAATATCTGGAAAAAAAACGCAAAAAAGTTAAAGCCTAATAGAAGGCCAAAAAAAACCAGGTAAAGGAAAATTATGCAACTTTTTTAGCCAGATATAAAGATATTAAAAATTTTAACGCAAAAAAATCCGAAAAGTTTATTGGAAAAGAAGAAAAATTAAAAAGTTAATATATAATTATAGTTTATTTTTTAAATAAATCTTTCCAATATTAATTTAATTTATAAATACCAAACCCCAAAAAATCTACTAATAAACCTAATACCAATACTATATTTATTTTTGACCAATACGTAAAAAACGTATTCTAAGGTATTATGCTGGACACGAAAATAACGTAAATGTTAACTATAGGTAAAAGTTAATATTAAGTCTTTACTAATAAAAACCTAAAATACTATAATAACCTGGATATTAGCTACGCCGGTAAAACCAATATATACTTTAAAAATAATTTACCCATTAAATTATTAGGGATTATAACAATTAATATCCTGTTTAACAAAATAAATTTCTATATAATAAAAATGGATATTCCATTTTTTTTTTCTATTAAAAATATAAACCGCTTAAAAATATACCTTAATAATATTATTAACTAATTAATTAATAAAAACGGCGTAATAGTTAAGGTTATACAAAAATGGGGATATTTATAGTTTTAGCTTAACAATATTATTTATTTTATGGAGGTAAAATTGCGTTGCTTATATATACGTTTTAACCACCCATCTATTAATAAATTCTATAATTTATTTAATAAGGTAGGATATAAAGTAAATACTAAAAACCTTAAAAAAATTAATAAATTTTACTATTATTATTAAGTTAAGGGTAAGATATTCTAATGTTTTAAATTTAGTTTTAAAGATCTTAATATAGATTTTAATTATAAAATAATTATTAATATTATATATTTAAACAAGAAATCGATTCTTTACATAATTAACGTAATAATAGGATTTTAAGCAACCTAATTTATAAAAAATATTTCTGCCAAAAAAACCTAGGAAATGTTTAAATAATGTTGGATTAATATATATTTAGGATTATTAAATATTTTTAGCCATAATATAGGTATTAATTTTGATAGCGTTAAATTTTATAATAAGATTTGCCTTATAGGAATTATTTATAATTAGGTATTTATTAAAGTATATTAGTTAATTGGTAAGGTAGAAAAGTATTATAGCCCGATTTGGAAAATATATAAGATCATCTCTAAAAAAATATAAAAATCAAAAAAAACTTACTTATAAATAGTAGTTAAGGCTATAAACGATATAATAAACCTAAACGATTTCATCTTTATTTTATTAATCTTTAACGCCTATCCAAAGATTAATATAGATTTTTTTTCTATATAATTGTAATTAAAAAAGGTTTAAGCAATATAAAAGGCTATAATCGAAATTAAAAAGGTTAAGGCGTAAAGAATTATTTATAACGCCATAAATATAAGAAATAGACCAAATATCCTAAAAACACTACCCATATTACTACCTATCGGCAGTAGCGTACTAATCTACCGTGAAAAAGGCAGATAGGAAGGACCATATAAGGTTATTGCCGTTACAGATAAAAATGTAACCATTACATTAAACGCGTTAGGAGGCATCTTAATTTTCCAAAATACATACGTTAAATTATATAAACAACCAAAAAGAAATCTTAAAATTTATTTACCATTACCGCCACCCTAATTTAATCCTAATAAATATAAGGTTATATCCGATAAGGATTTGGATATATTTATTATAAGTATAGTATATATTAGTATAAAAGAAAAGAACAACCATACCCTTACCTTAAAATTACAATTAAATAGAAAGATAATTGCGTTAGGAAGGCTATATAAAACTTTCGATATAAAGAAACTTAATGCCTTTTTTACGGACAGTATCTTATAACTTAAGATATATAATAAGGCACTCCATTAAAGTGTAATTATATTTAAATCTTATATAATCTATAAAGTTAAGGGGAAGAATACGCCAATACTATATGAAAAATTACGATTTATGGTATAAGATTACAGAAATCCCAAAAAAGATTTTATTATAATATATACTCTAATAATCTAACATATTAACCAACGCCTAATATTAACTTTAATACTTATATTACAATAACAAAACATAAAAATAATAATCTAAAATATTACCATGGCATATATATAATTTAAAACCCTTATATAAAGGATAATATACATATATTTACCCTTAAAATTAAAAAATAAATATTTTAAAAGAATACTATTATAAATAATTAAACTTCTATACAGATTTGCAGAATTAAATATATATTAATTTAAAACTTATTTTAAATATTATTAAAAAAAATTAAGTATAATCTTATTAATATTTAATTTATATTTATTAATTGTAAAACTAAATTAATTATTTGGAATTATAGGTTTATAAATAGATAATATATTGAATATTGGCATAATAGAATTTCTAGCCAAAAAAGATAAGATTTTTATAAGGGTAGATATCAAAACAAAACCTTAAAAGGTTCTAAAACTAGATATAATCGAAAATTTTAACAAATCATAAATTGTAATTTATAAAAAGATAATTTCTACTATTTAAAAGGGATAAGTAAAAAGGCTAGAAGAATTGGACCTAAAGATACTTGATATAATTAAAAGATTTATAAAATAACGTATAAAAGATACTTACATTACGTCTATTTACCAGCCCAAAATAGCCTTCAACTACTCCACAATAACGTAATATATAAAACCTAGGCCAAAAGAAGCTAAAGCCTTTAACGTAAGGATTAAATGGCAAATAGATTATAAAGATCAAAACTTTAAATATATAAAATTAGATTTTTAAGACCTACACCTATACGTCTTCATAAATAACTTATTTACCAATAACAAAGATATAAATTCTTAAATTAACTATATCGTAATATTCAATAACAAAAGACCCATAGATTATAACAATAAAATATAACTTACCAGTAATATTATCCATTAATCATCTACTAAATATAAACGTGTTATACGCAACATACTCGCTAATAAAATCTATAGAATAGTATAAGGCTTCAATATAGGCTACGTTATCTATAATATTATTAACACCATCCTAAACCGACTAAACCTCCCAATAATCCTTTTTATCTTATATACAAACTTTTTCTTACTATATTAATACCTTATTTAAATAAATAATACCAATAAAAAGAAATTAATAATCAATCTTATAGCCTTAAAATAATTATACAAAAATAAAGAAATTAATAATATTTAATAAATATATAACAATTATAATCCAACAAATATAATAATAAAAACGTTTCTAAATAAAACTATAAAAACATTAATAAAAAACAACCAAATTAATTTACGTTTAAAAAAATAAATAAAACATAAAAAAATTAAAAACAATATTAAACCAACGCAATAATAAATTATTAAAGCCAATTACCAATACTAACCTAGACATAAATTATTACAAGAAATA
The DNA here is from genome assembly GCF_022478715.1 of Daldinia decipiens. Classification (NCBI taxonomy): domain Eukaryota; kingdom Fungi; phylum Ascomycota; class Sordariomycetes; order Xylariales; family Hypoxylaceae; genus Daldinia; species Daldinia decipiens. Next base: position 34,086 of record NW_026054599.1, read on the forward strand.
AAAAAAGATATACTAAGAATAAAATAACATAATATATACTAACGCAACCCCACTTATAAAATAACTCCTAATTTAAACCATTACAATTTTATCCTTTAACCGTTATAAATATGTACAATCACAAATACATAAAACCACAAATACGTAATAACATATATCCAAACCAACACAAATATACATCAACACAAATCTTAAGGTTTCATTTATTTAAATTATATTTCGCAATTAATTAATTACAAAAAAAAAATAAAATAAATAATAGTTATATAATACTAATATAAAAATACTTTACTAATAATAAAATGCCTTTATCGTAAATAAAAGAAGAAAAAATAAAATACCCGATTTTATTAAATAAAAAGGTCAGGTATCCACTATTATTAGAATATAAAAACATACTATACCTAACTAGCCTCAAATAGATTCTTCCCTCCTTAAACACTCATTATATACCAATCTCAACACTATTATTTATTATTACCTTATTTATTGCTTTTACCATACATACGTACCTACCAACAGCTATATAAAATGGGTGTGTGCAACCATAAATGGTACTTATACTAAGAATATAATCACATGATCAGGATCAAGGTCACCTGATACACCAGCACCAGTTCAATATGAAAGGGAATGCAAATAACGATCGTGTTTTAATTGGTTGTTTTAAGGTAAGAGAAGAGGGGTTCCCCCGAGTGGGGAAAGATATTTATTATATAAATACGTGGGCTGTGCGTGGGCGGTGTGTGTGGGCATAACCTTGGTCATGTGACGAGGTCACGTGACCGTTATCCCAACAGTAAATAAGTAAATAAGTAAGTAATTAATTAATAATTACGAATATATATTAGTTAAAAATTAATTATAATTATTTAAAAAATTAATTAAAATATTAATTAATTAAAAAAATAAAAAGTTAAAAAAAAATTAAAAAAAAAGCTTTTTATATAAATTTATATATTTATATACTTATATTACTTAAAGTATTATTTATATAACCTCGAATATTTATTAAATTTTATTTTTTAAAGCTTTTAAAATTAACGGGAGCGACGGGAGTAAATATAAACTGTTGGGATAACGGTCACGTGACCTCGTTACATGACCAAGGTTATGCCCACACACACCGCCCACGCACAGCCCACGTATTTATATAATAAATATCTTTCCCCACTCGAGGGAACCTTTTTTTTCTTACCTTAAAACAACCAATCAAAACACGATCGTTATTTACATTCCCTTTTATATTATTACGTAATACATAATTAATTTAACATAAACGCTTAAATATTTAAAAGTATATTTGTTGGTAGGTACGTACGTAAATAGGAATAACAATAATAACGATAAAGCAATAGCAAGTAAATCAATGGTATTAAAACTGGTATATTAAGATGTTTAAAGAGGGAAGAATCTATCTGAGGCTAGCTAGGTATAGCATATTCTTATATTCCAATAATAGTGGATACCCGACCCCTTTATCCAGTAAAGTCGGGTATCTTATCTCTTCCTCCCTTATCTACGATAAAGGCACCTTATCATCAGTAAGGTGCCTTTATGTCAGTGTCACACGACCATCAATATTAAATATTTTAAAACGTTAAATATTATTTAATATTAAAATAATGGTAAACGTTAATAATTACTAACATTTTTTATCTTTAAATATTTAAATAAAATAACGGTATAAATACGCATAAATTTTATTAAACTGTTTTCTCGCACCACCGGAGTCTGGTACGGATATGTAATATGTACTTAGAAGTTTTGTCAGATTATCCACTTGACCAAAAGGTAACTTGTAATGTCATAAAATGTCATTACTTATTATATGCGACAAGTTTTGATTAAGTAACTACAAACTTCCAACCCATCGCTTGCCCTTAAAGCCGCAATGTGAAGAAACAGGTAGTAATAGGAACTTTGTTCGTATAGTCGAGGTGACCCGAGTGCCAAGGCGAGGTAAGATGAGATCGGGAGACGTGTTCGATAAACATGATTGGACAACCCAAGTAGCCAAGAATCAAGATGAACATTTGCCGGCGGTAAATTATGACTTTGATTCATACATACATTGCGTTGCGTTACGGTACTTATCTTACGTCGGCTAGAATGAGTATCTCGATAACATGGAGCCGAACCCTATGGCATCGGAATTTGTGCATGCTAAATCGTATGCTGATTACTAGTCAATAGCGTAACCTTTTTCCTCCCATCTCTTTTTTGTCGTCGCCCTAGAGATCTAGCCCTATGGCTAGCTGGTTTTTATTACGTTATTAGATGGAAATAGAAATATATTGAGAGTTGCGTCGGATACGACACCACGGTTTGGGTTCGGACTTCTTAGCAAGCTGAGCCTCATCTCGGACTGCCTGGACCATGCTTGTCTGTAGCACATGTACGACAGCCGCGTCAGCGGCGGGTGTTGCTTCAATGCAATACATATATCCTGTCTTGGGGTTGGTATGGTGTGGCATAGAGAAATGCTCATGATCGGCCGATAGCTCCTATTTGGCCCTGCCTTGCTTCCCTTGCTATCTTCTGAATCCTGAGATCAGGGTTCTCACCGCCGGTACTTCGAATTAGTCGATTTAGAGATGGGAGAGCGATGGACAGACGCACAGCTGAGTCAACTTCTACGGGAAGGTAGCTTATACTAGTGACAGACAGGTAGGTGGTGTTCTAAACCCTCCAGAACCACAGAAGCATAACAAAATGCCAATGGTATGTCATACGTATACTAGCGAATAACGATGGTTCAACAGAGATTAAACCAAGGTGTCCCCGGAAATGATACATCCGATCGAGGCAATATCAATGGAGCATCATGTACGTAGTAAAACTTGTATGCGAGGGGCTACCTGAGTCGAGACTGAGGGGTCTTAAACAATGGGAAAAAAGGTAGTAACGAGCGCACATATATCATCATATGCGCGGTACATACAGGAGACCTACAGGAGGTGATGGTAAGGATGTCGAAAGAAACAAGAATGAAGTCGCGTGTGCTCTTCCCGAAACAGAGATGAGCTGTGACCGCCTTTCCCGGAATCCCTATTGCTACCTAGAAATGGAAATGAATACTATGTTGCTGGAACGCTGTTGGATCATGATAAACGATAAAATTGAAGCCCGGTCTGCTGCAAGCCACCGATGAAGCCCAATGACAAGACATAAAAGTTGGAACAGCGTTGGTGCCTTACGCACCGTATGGAATATTTTATACTGTATTCAATCTATTTTGCATAGTTACACGGATCTATCTAACCTATGTACCTAGGTACCTACCTAACATTACCTACCTACAGGTACCTAGGTAGCACACATCCATACGACCTGATATATAAGGTACCTTACCTAAAGTAAACTGTCCGTACGAATGATCGACAGTCAAGTTAAGAGATGTGGATATATCGCAAGTATGTGTCTACCTATATTTATCAGCTTCTTATCTTTAACGTAGTTTATATGTGTGCCTTTTCTGCGGATGGGTCTTTTCCTCTTTGCTCTCTACATACTGATGTTAATTCGGGACGTATGTAGAGCTGACATAGAACATAAGACCCTCGGTACCTACTGTACGACAAGCCGAACGTTGAACCATGTAAGTGACAAAACTAAGAAGAGCTAAGAAAAGAATCTAATGCAGCACTTGCATGCGTATCCGCCTATTTGTGGGCAATGGCCTATTCTATGTATGCTCAAGAATGGTCCACCGGCCGCTGTTCTTTAGGGCTAGGGCGCTACAAGATGTACCTAGCCTACATCAGGTAGGCGGGTTGGCAGGTCAGACTAGCGTCCGCTGCAGCCGTGCAACAACAGAACAGTTAAAGCTAATTGATTACCAACCCAATCGCAAATACCTAGGTCATCCATCTCTCTTATTCACCGCCAGATCGCATCGAATCCTTTGGACCGACGCCGGAACCAACTGTCTGGGAAGAAACACATCTGCAATCACATCTGCAGTCTTCTCCCACCCTGGTTTCCAGTTTCGGGTTTGTCTGCGTTTGTGTTATGCCTGGAGTACCTGGAGTACCTGGAGTTTGTCTGGGGGTGGTTAACTACATAGGTCTGTCACAATATATTTAGATCTTCCATGCGATTTGAAATATCTAGGTACAAAGAAACTTTGAAGCCTCAACACTTGTATTAGGACCCTGCCTAGAAATTCGGCTAGAACAACTACCTAGATGGAGACTGGAAGCATCTAAACCCCCATAAGTAGTGTATGTATACTATGGTAATTGTGTACGTTGTTTCGCTCTTAAAAGAAGAATTGAGAAAGTCGAGTAGATGTTCATCCAAGCATAGGTTCGTTCCTCTTAGCATTTGGTCGTACTTTGTTTGTATTGGTAAGGGTACTGGTGAGATTGGACGTCATAATCGGCAATGTTATGTCCATAGGTATGCTTCTTTCCTAGGATGCATGTACCTACCTATGTACCTACCTATATACCTACATACATGTAGGTACCTACCTTATTCTTTTTCTTTTCTTCATGTCTTCTTCGTTCACGCTAGGTACACTGTTGGAAGTATCGAATAGCCGGGGCACCCTTAACATTGAAGAAGTAGCGTATAGTTATAGGTACCTAAGGTAGCTTGAACTTACATAAGAGGGAAGGCGGTCACCCACTTACCGTACCTATTACATACATATACCTATACATAGGTAGGTACATATGCACCTAACCTACCTAAGGTAAGCTTCGAGAGAGGGACGATTTTAGCAACTCTTATATCGTACCTTACGCATTACTCGTGAAAGACGCTTCCTTTCTCTTACTCACAATTCGCATCCTTTTACCAATTACGCGTAAATTTTCTAAGATTCATTTTACATTATCCTCGAATTTTACATGTACCTACTTAAATTTGTTTGGGAAAAAGGTTCATTGAGCACCTAACAACGTGTCCTTGAAATCGACTCGACTCTGGGCCCCTGTCCGTCGTATCCATTCATCTCCGATTACGCACATTATCACGTCGCTATCAAGCTTTCACGCTCTCATGCTCTCACAAATCTTCAACTAAACGCGTGCGACTTGTACTTGGTTTGTCACTCCACGGCCTCGTGGCCTACGACGTTCCTTTGGATTGGATACCGTTGCCTTGTTCATCTTCAGCTTTCAGCTCCTAGTTTGCCGTGGATTCGATTTCTTGTTTACCACTATAACTACATCATCTGACTCTCACCATTGTGTTATCCTACATCACCTAGAGACAACTTCGTTTCGCTTAGTTCAATGTCTTTCTACGCCATGGTCAACACCGCGGAGGGCCCTCGCCACTGGATGGGTACCTGTTAAGACATCGGTAGTTTCTACGACTCTACCTGCGTTGTTGATTACCTTGGTTAGGTATATACCTGGCATTTTGGGCCTTGAAAGTACCCGGAACCACAATGTTGGGCAAGCTGTTTAATCTAACGTCGGGAACGACTGGAGGTACGAATTCTCAAGAAGATTCTTCTCCGACCAAACTGTCGCCCGAATCGATACAGGAAGATGTTCACACGCGGAGTCTCTTGTTCCCGGATACGCAGGCTCTCTACTATCGTCAGGACCAGGTGTTTCCATTGTCGTCCACGTCCGGTGTTCAACCCGGGGCTTCCGCAAGCCCCTTCGACTATGATGGCGATATTGATATCGACGTGCGCGATGTTCGCATCATAATTATGCAAGATGCTTTAGGCTCTGCTAGTCCTTCATTATTGTTTGACAGCAACCACACTCCATCGCCCAGTTCATCAGTTGATCACCCACAGCCACCGAGTGCAGCTTCATCCTCTCAGTCGCTTATGCAGGATCTTCGACGTGCTCCTACATCGCCGCGGAAGAGTAGCCTTGGGCAGACCTCGAGGCCACTAGTTATCCAGCCTGGCAGTCCTCAACCCCGGCAAGGTGCATTTGATCGACGCGGATCCGCCCAGTCCCGCGCCTATAGTGCTGTGGAAACTGAGTCCCAGAAAGCTGCTAGGGAATATCGCGAAGAGTTGGCCAGCTTCTCCAGCTGTATCTTTGCTAATTCTGAAGTAATGTCTTATAAGGGGACATCGACAAAGGTTCACATCATTCCAAGCGAGACGCGACCATCTGCCGTCTCTAGTTCATACGTAGGAGATGGCCGAGGATCGATGGGGAGATCTAGTATGAGATCAAGTAGGTTAGCACAATCTTTCACATCAGAGTCGGCAAATGCACATTTCCAAGCGTTTTCCGCGCCTCCCCGGCAGCAGGACCGCAGCAAGATTCTAGTGACCCGCCTGTTTCCAGTCAACCTACCAAATGACGACCTTGATTCGCCTACCCAGGCCACGACGTCCCATAGCCGCTTTTCCGAGGATAGCGGAGGATTCCCGTTTCCTTGTTCCCCGGACGACTCTAAGCCTAACAAGAAAAAGTCGAAGCCCATACAGAAGAGGACGCCGATGTATGCCGTCGCTTTAGTCCTTCAACTTCCTTCAAATCCACCTAACGCCGTACCAGCAACTGCGCCGAAGCCCGTTTTTCGAGGGCCAAGCTCTTATAATGAACAAGACTTTTTCCCTTCCTCTTTCGGATCCGCGCGCCGATCTGGGTGGACGATGATCGGTTCCGGTTTTGGCTCGGAATCATTTGAGTCGACATATAGTAATGAGGTCGAGGATCGCATGGATGCGATAACTCAGCACTGGGACATCATTATGAGGACCCTTACCCATCTGCAATCCATAGTCGCCACGACATTGATCCCGATGCTGAAACAGGCGGATATGTCGGCTCCAGATCCGTATCCCTCGAATGTATCTGCTCAGATCGCTCGAACATCTTCAGTGAAGAGTCGAAGAGACTCGGATGCATCTCAAATGAAGCCGTCTAAGACAAACGCAAAGCTTGTAACACTACCTCCAAATTGTCTGGCGCAAGATGCACGCATTGGCCAAGAAATTGACGATGCTAAGATACGAATTGTGTCTGGTCTTCGAGCTACCAGAGTTATAACAGGGCAGGGTCGTTGGGGACCATGGAGGGAGGAGGCAAGATGGGTTGCAAAGTGGGCTGGGACTAGGGAGCAAGGATTTTTCTTTTTTAATCTGTTGACGGCATTTCTTTCGACACATACTGAGTGGCTCCAAGCGTTAAGTCCAGTTTGGTACCGGAGGCGACGTTATCAACAACAAAAAGTAAAAAACGAAGAGGATACCTCCTTACCATCTCGCACGATTATAATCGCCAAGGACAAAATGGCTGCTAGGAGGTTAATATTCTTACTCTCCGCCTTCCTGCCTGCTAACCAGCAGCTGCCCACAGTCCGCGCCCAGCGCCCAGCAACCTCCGCGTCAGTTGCAGCCTTTGGCCACTCGCCACCATCGTACATAGTACCGATCAATAAGGAAGAGTCTCTACGCCGAAAAATCAATCGGCGCCAAGGGCAGAGAGGTGCCTCTCATACACGAAGTTTTAGTATACAGTCGCAAGCTACAACGAGGTCTGTAACTGGTATCCCTGCGCAGCTCGCGCATCTCAGCATGGAGCTCTCTAACCAAGAACGTCGATCGTCGGATTTCATCAAGCCAGCGAATCTACCTATTATTGGAAACGATCTCAACACGCGAAAGAGCAGCGCCGCGACGGCCAATACAATCGTCCCGGACTCGGCTATTCCACACTTCTCTACGGTGCACCGGAGTAGTACCAGCCGCGGCACCCGACCAAACAGTGGTGGCAGTTTTGCCGCGGATGATTTAAAACGATCACTCAAGAGGGGTGATAGTACTGGCCACGCCAGCCGTGCGAGTACTGACTCTCGTCAAGGTTCCCGATGGGGAAGTGTGATCAGCGGCTTGTGGAGTACAAGACGACGAGACTCAACTGCTACTACCTCGCAGACATCGGACATTCTCGGCCATCCCGATAGTCCACTCGCATCACCTACTCGAGCAACGGTTAGTGGAAGGGACAAGCTTTCGGAAATGGTTCGAGAAGCTCAGCTGCTCGATACGCCTACTAAGCAACAGGCAGAGGGTGAACTTACCCCACTTCAAGAACCAGATACCCCTCGAAGATTGGAAAGTAAGCAGCTCGAGTCTCAGTCGAGAACCCCGGATCCCTTAGGTGCATACGAATCTCCCGTGAAGACGTCGATTAATAACGACGACGGAGTAATCGATGTAGACGTACAATTCCCAGACTACCTTACATCGTTTGAGACCGCCGTCAGTTCGCCGTCTAGTAGTGGCTACCTCTCAACTCCTGGCCTAGGTAGTGGGCTCGAGGGCTTCGAACAGTTCTCTAGACTGGCCATTGATGGTGATGCTCCCTTGAATGTTGCCGGGTGGTTAAAACGCTTTCACCCGGATTTCACGCTACAGGCAATCCCACCTCAGGGAGACCTCCTAGATGAAGTTCGAGAATCTCTAGCCGCGGAACCAACCCCTATAGCTCATCTTAATTCGATCCCTGCAGAGTGGCCTGCAGAACACTGGGTTGACGTAAGCAGCGCTATTATTGCTGATACAACCAACTTTACTATTAAACGGCTCCGCTATCGGCGTTTAGTCAAGCCCAAAATATTGCTTGACCGCAACACGGCCAGTTACCTGTCGCCATATGGTTCTTCTTTGATAACACCAGCGCTCTCGCCTTACGAACAGCCTATTAAGGATAAAATAGAAGAAGAGGAGCTGTTTACCTTCGATGAAGCGCTCATTGACGCCGTAGAGAGAGTCATCGCCCACAGTAGTGATGTGAGTAAGGGAGGTTCGGCTACATCTTCACGATCAGCGAGCAGACGGAGAGAGAGAAGGGATAGTGAAGTTTCTCGAACGACAGAGCAAGAGGTCCCGACGTATCAACTTGACTTCCAGGAAGTACCACGCGCGGAATGTAAAATGGTTGTCTTATCTGCGTTGTCCGGAGTTGTACAGGACGTGGTAGACCAACGGGAGAGAGAAAGCCAAAAAACGAACCCAACTATTCCTTACCAAATAACCCGCGAAAGGGAGAGCATATTACGAGCCGCGGTTAGGACATGGCTCGAGAATGTGGAACTCACTGATGGATAACTTTCCAAATTCTGAATCTACAACTTCTCCAAAAGGACATTTTCGTTTCTGGTGTCTAGAGAAGGGAAATTTTCATTTAATGATAATGACTAACGACTTGATTTTTATCGCGTTTTGCGCTTGAGTTGCCTCGAGGGCACAGAACAGAGCGTGGCGTCACGACGGGGGAATATACGAGCATGTACCACTACCAACACCGGTCTCATTTCCAGGGGAGGGAAGATTGGAAAGACGCATTTTTCGTCAAAAGATACCCCAATAAGTATGCATGCATAATTACACATTTTATTTCCATTATTGCATTTCCCCCCCTTCGAGTTCCAGCATTTCACGTTCGGTTCAGAGGGTGTGTCAACGCCAGGGGGGAAGTCTAACGGAATGGTTTGATGGATGAAAATTCCATGCACGTTTCAGCATTTCAGTGCGAGTGTGTGTCTTTTTAGCAAAGGTGTGATTTTTATAACTCGACACTTCAGTGTTTGGTGCTGGGATGCGAAATGATACGATACCATGCAATGATGGTAGCATTGTTGTTTATAAATGCTATGTGATATAATGTATATCCTACGCTATGATGGTTTCCTTCAACCATCATATCTTAGGCAGTGTTATTTGTGATAAATTACCACGAGGTAATTAGTAATCTTGAGAGCTGAGAGGTTTGCAATAGCTAGCAGGGCTTACGAATTCCGTGACAGATTTTATGAACCCCAATTTGTGAAATCGGAATAAGAAAAATCTATTAAGAAACTGGCCTAGATTTTGCTTCACCTTTATTCTATTTTCTACTGACGGGTATATGGACAACCAACTACTCAACCCCCTTTTCTCCCGGTCGTTTTACCTTCTTAGACCTCACGAATCCCGCAAATATAATATAGCCCCTTTAAAGAAATCTGTATTTTCCCCGTCTCTTTTACTCGTGTTCAACCACGATCATCACCACTTACTCACCACGGCCTTAATGCTTTCCAGTAAGACTGCTACTTCCACTACCTTGGCCTTTTCACCCTTAGCCGATAGTCCCGGGTGAGGATCCCGTTGTAGAGTCCATAAGTTAGTTACGCCCAGACTAGCCAGATACTCAAGTGCGCGACTGTAGTTAGTGCCTACCTGCGCGATGCCGTGGCTGTCATCTGAGAGCGTGAACCGCCCCCCTAATCGCAGCCACTCCTCGGCGATCGGTCGTGCCGGATACGGCTCTATAAGCCCTTTGCGTAACGCACTACTGTTGCACTCCAACCACCCGCCGTACTCGGCTACAACCCGCAGGTTACGGCACACTCGGTCCCAGACTCCCGGCCAAGAAGTCCGCATGTCACGCCCCGGCTCCGAGGATAGAAGCCTTACAAGGTCGAAGTGGCCGACGATGCGCGGGTGGAGAGCTATGAGCATAGCGTGCTGCTGGTCATAATATCGCTCCGCGGCCAGCTCCTCAGAGCCCCCGGCAGAGGCGATGGCCCGCGCATAATACGAGGCATCGTAGTCGATAGGAATCCCGTCGATGTGGTGCAGGCTGCCGATGAAGTAATCGATGCCAGGGTGAGTAGCGAGCTGCGTCACAATGGACGCGTAGGCGGGCCGCGGCCACTCGCCCTCGAAACCGATCAATATGTGGATTTGAGAAGCGTACTTGACTTGCAAGCGTTGGGCCTCTAAGAGGTATGCCTCGTGCCGCGGGAAGAGCTCTGCGAGGGAGCCTTCTGGGTTGTCGAGCTGGAGGTGTTAGTTGTATATCTATATTTACACAGATAAAAGATGGGCAGTGAGATAACTTACTTCCTCGGGATATAAATCCTCAGGGGCGGTCCGCGGCATGTGCTCTGTGAGCCCGAGGGTGGTGTAACCAAGACCGATGGCGTGCTTCACGATGTCTTCAAGTTGGTCTTTTGCGTGGCCAGGGCAGAACTGGCCCGAGTGGGAATGCATCGTGAAGGCCATAATTCCTTGGTGATATGATTTCGATAGTGATTGATGCTACTCAGCAGGATGGAGTATTAACTGTGGTAATAAGAAATAAGGCTGATTATTGGGATTTGGGCAGCACTTATTTCTGTCTGGAAATTGGGTGCGAAGGATTGATTTATAAAACAAATCCAATGATCTAACAACTTAACGCTACATCTATCTGTTGGAGAATCGTAATATCAGGTCTTAGTTATATGGAAATTCCGGTAACACGTTTGAATAACATTTTAAATTGAAATAAAACGATGTGAATGTTGAGATACTAAAAATCGATTGCATTAATTCGCAAATACAGTGAGGTACATACTTCCAGCAGAGGTACCTAACCTAACTTACCTACTACATATGTACCTCATAAGTACCTATTAAATGTACTTTCTCTACAAATATGTACCTAATCCTATCCCCCAGATTCCGCCGGGAAGAGATGGTCAGGTACCCAGGTAGGTAGTTACCTATGTACCGTCTTACCTTCTTGCATTTTGGAAGCGGTTGTGGTTGGCTAAGCTCGATTAAAACAATCTGATGTAGAAAAAGTTAAGTTCGACCTTGTAAACTTAAATTGGCGTATAATATATGATGTATGATTCATGGATTCACCAATCACAAATCATAGGTTCATTTAGGTATGGGTTAAGATGTGGGACCTGCTATATACATAGGTAGGTACCTATGTAGGTAGGTAGCAATGCCTATCGCCTTATCGCCTTTGACCGGGGCTGCCTGCTTATGACATCGCGCCCGCCAGTGGAATTTTTCTGGAACTGCAATTGATCTTTTCAGCCTTGTACCCTTTTCTGTCTTTGGGAGCTTGATCAACGGCGATTGTAAATCATTTATCACCGACGAGAACTTGTCAACTTTTTGTTACTCGATGCAACCTTCAACCCTCGACACATAATATTTACAACTTGTTAACTTCACCATTTTATTTCCTTTGTCAAGGAAACGTACTTCAATGTTGAGATAGGGATCCAAGCTTCCAATTGACAATGTTGTTTCCCGAGAGCGACGCGTCTCTTCTTAGAGCTTGGATCATAAGGCGCCTTGCCAATACGTATGTTTTCCAACCTCGTCTAGATTTTTATTCTTGGACTTCCTATCATATGGCTATTTCTAACCTTTATATCTTATTTTCTACTTTTAGATCCGATGCAGATGCGGATGTACTTGCCGACTACGTTCTAGCTCTCCTACGACACGATGGCGACGCCGAGTCTATTCGGAAGATGTTCGAGGAGGAAATTCCTGATTTTCTCAGAGAAGGTATAAGATCTTCCCCATTTTAGCGAGTTGACTTTGTATCTTAAATATCTGATGTATCACAGACGCGGCCGCCTTTACAGGTGACGTCTTCCAAGCCGTTAAATATCGTTCTTACTTGCCAGGAGCTCCTCCTGCGCCTCCGCCAGTTGCGCCCTTAATACCTTCATATCAACCTCATCTACCATACAACACAACCCCGACGGCTCCAGCCTTCCCCCAGAACGGTTCGCGAAAGCGCACGTATAATGATCGAGACGATAACGACGTGGACATTATCTTAACAAGCCAAGGTTCTTATTCCGGAGCTCAGCCCTACAAGCAGCCCCGTAGAGGGGGTAGCTTCTCACAGCGTGGTGGGAGATTCGATGAATCTTACAAGCCAAGAGATCAAAATGGGTTTTCTGGTCTTTACCCGGTATCTTCTAAATCTAGTGGCCGCTTTGGACTGCCACCGCCACCGTCTTTTCAACCCTCTGCGCATGACCAAGGTATGGCGCCGATAAACTTGGACAACCTTATGGAAAATATCCAGAGGATGAATCAACTCGATATTCCTATTCCTCAGTTACCTGACCTTCCTAAACCTGTTTATTCAGGCTCTATTCTTCCGCCACGTCGGAGAAGACAAAAGTGCAGGGATTATGAGACTCGTGGCTACTGTTCTCGAGGAAGCAATTGCAAGTTTGAGCATGGTTCTGATTCTTTAATGATGCCTCCACTTCCACCTTCCGCAAATGATGGTAAGTAGATTTTCTAGGAACGTGACTTGAATATTTTGGTCGCCGTCGCTAACTTGTAGTAGAATATGATCCTAACAATGCCGTTTTCCCAATGCCGCTCCTAGCGAATCAACACCAGCCACAGGTATTCCAGTCCCTAAAATTACCTGCCTTTCCCACGGCGGCCCCTACCAACCGTCGCGAACATAACAAGTCAAGACGGACAAAGGGTCGACCACCTAATACAACAAGCGGTCCTATACATGACAAGACTAAAACGGCCATCGTAGTCCAGAATATCCCCAACGGATATTTCACCGAAGAGAAAGTGCGTGAATACTTTTCCCAGTTTGGCAACATCACAGATATTTCAATACAGGGGCCTGACCGCCTTGCGCTTGTTAAGTTTGATACTTGGGATGCAGCTCATGCCGCCTGGAGCTCGCCAAAGGTAATCTTTGATAACCGGTTTGTGAAGGTGTTTTGGCACAAGGACGATACCGAGTCCAGACCAAATTCGGTCAATGGGACAGCCGGAAATGGCGTAAAGAATGGAGCTACCAATGGCAATTCGCTTATTGAAGAGAGTGCGCCTACCGAACCCTTTGACATGGACGAGTTCATGCGCAAGCAGGAAGAGGCGCAAAAGGCCCACGAAGAAAAGACCAAGAAGAGAGAAGAATTAGAGCTCCAACGCCAAGAATTAGAAGAACGTCAGAAAGAGCTTCGTGCGCGACAACTTGAGGAGAAGCGCAGGCTTCAGGCTAAGCTTTCTGGAAAAAGTCCGTCCTCGGAAGCAACAGATGGTACTACTAAAAAGCCTACGTCACAGACAGAGGCTCTTAGAGCCCAATTAGCAGCTTTAGAAGAGGAGGCTAATGTCCTAGGGATCGATCCGGACGCTATTCACGAAGACTCATCATGGTCTATTAGAGGGCGTGGTAGAGGCAGCCGAGGCTATCGCGGCCGTGGACGTTATGTCACGAGAGCTACTAGGGGCGGGCATAGCTACCAAGGCAGAGGGGGCATAGAAGCTAGACACGCAGCTTATGCTGCGTATTCCTTGGACAACAGACCCAAGATAATCGCGCTGTCTGGCGTAGACTTTACAAATCTGGAGAAGGATGAGGCATTACGACAATACCTTTTTGTGAGTTGCAAAGAGATCTATATTTACTATTAGTATCTAATCCATTATAGGGTATTGGGGAGTTCAAGGAAATTCATACAGATCCGGCCACAACACATATTACGTTCAAGGACCGTAAAACAGCAGAGCAGTTTATGATGGGTGTGTCTGCCAATAACGCGATTCCCGGACTTGAGGACAAGGTCGAAATTACGTGGGCCACATCTGCACCTCAGTTTGAAACGAAGACTCATGCCGATGATAACGTGCCCATGGCTGATGGTATAGAGGACGACCAAGGGGCCAGAGATAAGACCAGCGCTGAAGGTAGTAGTGTGACCATCGGGCTGGAGGAGGGAGATGTTAGTAATGGGCACGGTCGTGATCAGCATGATATGGACTACGAAGCTGGAGAGGATTGGGACATTTCCTAAATGGAAAGGCGCTAACCATAGTTATGTCGATGCATTGTAACATTAGTATGTCCTACCGAGGATAACATATTCTTCCACAGCAAGCTACCAATGATTGGTGAGCCGAATACGACATATGAATAGGCGCAAGCTATTACGATGCTTCAATGTCCTTGGTCCACAATGTTGCATGGCCCGACGATGGGTAAAATACATATTCAATATTATGATCATAATTTTACAACTCGCGAATTAGCTGGGTTAGAACATAAATTTGCGCCCATACTACGTTTCATAGGTACCTATTTAGGTGCGCATATACTACCAATACACCTGCTTCTCTCCTCGGTTATATCCTGGGAGACATGGTTGAATATTTAATCATTAGTTTTCAATAAAAATCCAATCCTAGTCTGACCATAGACGCCGCATACAACACACTTGACTATCCTATCATTGCTAGCAAATATAATCAGACATGTCTAAATCTTCCTTGCTTCCTCTGCCGCATCTATCTACGGGTAAATGTGCCTAGGTAGGCAAATAGTAAGTAGATATGCCTCGGTTTAAACTGAGCCTGATCTTATATAAGTAACAGGCAAGGTAGTTTATCATATTAACTTCCATACAGGACCTGAAGAGGCTCGATCTTATAATGTTATATTTATGCCCTTTTCTTTTGGTAGGCAGAAGAGACCTCAACTTTCCATCTTCTTCCCTATTGACACTCCCATCCTCTAGCATGACAAGCATACCTGCCTCGCCTTTTACATATGGACTCTTCCCTTAGCTACGCGTTCAAGGCAACAATTTTCGATATTGAATTTCTGGGTGACCTGTAGCCAGAACACCAACGGATGCGGAACCCCGCTCCTCGAAGCCATGGCAGAAAAGACAGTGCACTTGGATTACCTGTTAGTTTGCTAGCGGTGGTATTTTATCGGAGACATATATCGACAACTCTTGGCTTGGGAAGTTTAGGGGGGCTCACACATTTTACGCTAATAATAATATTGAAGCTCTTGCAGTTTATATCCCCATTTAATCTAACATGTACAGAAAGCCCACGGATAGTCCTCGGATATCACCACATCCCGATTCTGTCTTACCTACCGATTCGGCTTAGCGGCCGGGCGGGGCCCTCAAATATTTCCGTCGCTAGCCCGTAAAGTCTCCGACCGGAGGACCCATTTATCGGAGCCTACGATGCCTTGAAGAATGAGCATTGCTTTGTAACATGCTGATGTGCCACCTCCGCCCAAAAATAAGGATTGGAGGACAAGGAATAAATTATTGTATAAACCCAAGTACATATTGTAAATAAAGCAGCTACCTTAGTTAACTACCTACAGTATATTTCGACTTGCATCCCTCCTTATGAATCTAGTTACTGCTTTGTACCTTAAAAACGGAAAGTCTTTCTCATGGCGCCACCAACCATGACCATACTCAGCCCTAACGCCCTTCTCGAACACCCTTCGAGGTGAAATTTGCGGCGTAGTTCCTCAACATGACGTCAACGAATAGCTTCACATAAATATTTACCATTGAGAATTTTCTTTAGTAGATCTTACCCATTATATCTGTTACCTATGTTTTACAACGTTGATAACTTATAAAATCACATTTTCATAAAGAGGAGTATGTATAGCGTAGATTTAAGAGGTTATATAAAATGCATCTAAAAATGTGATTAAATAAATACTATATCTACCTAATTACCTTATCGCTAGTCTCCTCTCCGTCCTTTACGGAGACGTAGGCGTAACAGTTGTGCTCTGGAAAGTAGCGCAGCTAACACCTGTGGTATCGACAACCATCTGAGCGGCGCCGTCATGTCCCTGAGCACAAGCGCCACTGGGAGCCCGTAGTGCCGTGCCGTCGAATTGCACAAGCTCGATGTTTGGGGCGGCGCAATCCTCGGCTCGGAAGTGTGTGCCGTTGAACCCGACGCAAGCGTTAACGCCGACAAGGTCCGGGCGGAACCCAGCTGTGAAGCTACGCTGCACGCTTAGGACGGAGTTGCCATTTAGCGTTGTCGGTGTAATCTGTCGGTCGGCTGCGGTATTGACACAAGCGGCATCGACAATCTCACCTGTAGTATTTTGTAAGTAAGTAGGGTAAAACAAAAAACAGACGTCGATTATATCTAATCGCTAGATATAGCTATGCATGATGGAAAGCATACCATTATTGCGGAAGGTGAGGCATTCGTTGCCCGGTACGCCATTGACTTCTTTTAGGACGAGGGTATTGCCGGCAGCAACACCGGTAGCAGCACCGTTGTTTGTGTTACCAGTAGCGGCGCCTGCGTTAGAGTTGCTTCCTTGCTTTGCCTTGCTAGCTTTCCCATTTTCATTCCCGTTACCCTGGCTGTTTGCTGGTCGGCCTGCATGATGCCTAGCTAGTAAGGATGATGCCTCTTCTAGGTCGGTAGATCTCGCAGAACCGACATGCATGCGATCAATAGCAACAGCTGACACGGAAGCAGCGAGAAAAAGTACGTTGATGAACTTCATGGTGAACGGATAGATGTAACTTGTTGGTGGCAAGAGGTTATTAGAAATAGTAAAGAAAATGATATGGCCCAGCCAAGAAGAAGTAAATAATAATGAGAAGATCGAGACAATGTCCGTCAAGAACTGAACGATACAGATGAAGCTCTAGGTTACAGAGATTGATATGAACTATTTATACAAATGATCGCCATGTCAGTGGAGTAAGATGGATCCATAGCTTCGGGTTTTAGATCGCCAGGCACAATAGAGAACATAGTTAAGTTCGTCTCATCTTAGCTTGCTATGAGTTTTCTCAGGCTGATTTTGGGTAGGCGACGTCTCACGATGCTTGTGAAGCAAGGAGTGAATTCTTAGCACGTGGAAATTGCCTGCCTCATCCCTGGTTAGCCCGCAAAATGATGCGACGATTTACCCCCCTGCCCCGCGACGCTACGGCGGGAGAATACGAATACCTACCTTGTAATATCCTAGCCGCGCTTCCCGCGCGGATCGATCTAACCACATCGATCAAGTTTCATCGTCTTACAATATAGGGGTGCTTAAGGTAAGTAGAGTATTCAGGAGACAAAGGGAAACACGGGCACATCCGTAGAAACGAACCAATCTTATTTCATCAAATTGTCCTAAGCGAGGGATATCATAATGCCTGGTGACAAGATGTTACCCAACTGGACATGAACAAATTTCGCTGGGATATTCGCCTTAATAGAATAGGTACTTTTGAGCTATCGGCGAGACGACCTATTGCTGTTAGGGAAAAGGCTAAATGAGATGGAGTTCCTGTTATTGAACGTAACATTTCAACAGCTCGTCAGAGAATACATGTGATTCTGGATATGTTGAGGCGATGGAGAGTTTTGCATCCTAATTGAAAGATATTCGACAATTATAATCGTAATTGTCAGGACACACAGCTAAAATTCATCTACAAGGGTTACATAGCTATCTTAAAACGTTTAACAAGCAGTAAGCAAGATGAGCACAAGCGAATGTTAGTTATAATTAATTACCAATTAATAGAACTCGCTGCTCTGAGTTTTATACCAGCTAACGCCTCCTGTTCTAGACATATAGAACACCGAGCATATCTTGGTATAAGGTAGATACCTACCTAGGTAGTCTGTGAATATTCGCGATTTAGTCATGTGAACTTATATTAGATTTACCCATACCGTGTTGCTTTATGTACACCACAAATCAATTACCAGTCATAAGTGACGAGTATGTGGCACAAAATAAGGTGATTAGGCTGGTTGGACAAGAGTTGGCTGAGGCATTCATGGACCATCATTGCTTAGGTAGGTGGAATTCTAACTTAAGTACCTAAACTATATAAATATCAAATTACTCCCTTGATCGTGTTTCTCTTGACAACAGCATTATCACCTCTTCTAACATAACTTCGCCAACCTAATTAGGTTCCTGAATATCGTATCGCATCTCTGAATATAAAAACCACACTTCACGATGAAGATCATACCCTGCTACCACTGCGGTACAAAATACTCGGACACCTGGAAAGGCGACTGTATCGCGTGCCATGCAAGTCCGTTTTCAGCATGCAAATATACTAGTTGCGGCGAAGGTGCTCCAAAACATACACCAGTGAAATGATGAGGCCATTATCATATTCCTTCTATAGACCTCCCGTTAAACGCTCTGCTATATGATGCCAGGGAGGGCTTGTACCCAGAAAACGATATGGAGACGTCCAAACTAGCGACGGTTTAATCGAAAGGCGAGTTCGATTTCAAATTATTAGAAGACCGGCTTTCTATCATCAGCATTATAGTTCTGTTGAGATTGCATCTTTTCGCGTTGATCATTATATTTACATAGATCGGTCTATTGTTTCATTTCTCGATGAGTATGAGGCCGGTAGTACCTAGAACAACTCTCCCAACCGTTATATTATGAACGAATATTCCTTGCGTTATCATATGTATACTATTAATATATACCATATCCTTGGGAACAACATTTTGATGTATGAAATCAGAATAACAAAGTGAATAATGGGCCCTATCTATCCCTATATGAGCAGCAGGCTAGAAAGACTAATATATTTCGTCATTCTCTTGTGGGAGACCAGTTTCTTTCCTCATACCAACTTCAATATCCACCGCAGCCTTTTTCTCCATCTTTCTTTCTGCTTTCCCATTTGCCTTGTCATGCGCTTTAGCTCTCCATTTGGGCCCAAATCTCATCACGGCACAGAGCAGAGGACTAAACGGAATCCAGAGGAAGGCGACGAGCGTGTCTGTCCAACCTATGCCGATGCGATCAGCGAGAAGATTTGCGACGGCGGGAGCGCCTGCGCCTAAGAGGTAGTGGAACATAGTCCAATCGTCAACGAATCGAATCCATATCTTTGCCGTAGTTGGGTTGATAGAGTGCTTAAGACTATGAGATAGCCAGAACATAGCAGTGCGCCATACCGAAAGATCATGCCCGCTTCTTTCTAGGCCGCCATCTTTATTGGAATTAAAGGATTAGGACGATTCCGACCTCTCTGTATGGGTTGTACGTCAGCGTCCGGATTTCCTCTTGTGCCTCGTTGCCGAAAATAATGCCATAACGAGAGCTGCCATATAGGTGGCGATACATACCCATTCCCTACAACTGACCGACAGGTCTCTGGAATGGCAACGACGATAATCGCAAAGAAAGCCCTAGCTAATATCGTGAGAAACTATAATATAGACCTCCAGCCAAGATAATAACCAAGAAGGCCTCCGTTGATAAGTCGTAAAGCAGGACCTAACGCCACCCCATAGATTCGTAGCCGATATTGAACTGGTGCTGGTGTATCAGGTAACCTTGACCCTGATCATGTGATCATATTCTTAGTATAAGTACCATTTATGGTCGCACACACCCATTTTACATAGTATCATCCACTTTTAATACAAGTCATTCCTTTCTTTCATCATCAGTCATCATCTAAAAGTCCTTGATATCAGGTCTAATAGGGCTTGATCCAAGGCCAAGACGTCTAAGTCTTGTTCAATATATTTAATAATACTAGATTATTTACCGCTACTCATCGTAGGTAGTTAGCAACTTATATGTCCACACCTACGGTAAACAAGCCCATGTAGTATTTAAGGTTAAAGGAGAGGAAAATCGATGATAGGCTTATGACTCGAGGATAAACTTGCTTCATATTATATCCTACTCATGTAAGACATTCAAGTTTTGGGCAGAGGGTAGATCTAGCCTGATATTAAATTATAAGAAGGGTCACAAGTTACATGGGATTGAGTAGAATATATCAAATTTTATAGCCCGAAAACCAAATACAAAGCGAGTGTGTTATGTACGACATGTTTACCTCCATCAAGTCCCTGTTTTTGTCCCTGTCCCAATAACCCCGCCAAGATCCAATGTAAAATTTACATACAAGAAGGAGAAGTATGCTTTTCGGTCAGTACCAGGCCATACCTCCAGTGTATATCATCTGCTTTTAATTTATGAGTAGGTACATATCGACTCGTTCATCAAAGTGACGTAGCAATATTGTGAACGAATGTGTTGCAGTTGTTGGTTTGGACGTTGTAAGTCGGGTGATCTTCAATCCAGTCCTGCGCTTTTCTCTTGACCGCATCGTGCTTTCTCTTGTTTGTCTCACCACCAAAGCGGAGCGGCTTATGGTCGCTTTTCCACTCAGTCATGGTGAATACGGACTTGCCAGATTTGTCCTTGGTCAAATGGAATAATCTAGCCTGGAAGTTCTTGATGAGGGTGGACTTCTTTTTCACGGTCTTTTCTGTCTCGGTTACTTGGCCGACTATAATCCCGATATGGTCGAAGCCCAGACTATTTCTCAACTCTTCTACCTCAGCCTTCGTCTCGTGGTCCCCCTGGATTATTGACCCACGCGGCCATGTTACGTAAAAGTAATAATAGTGATCTTTCTTTAGATTCGAGTGTTTCGCTTTGATAGCCGCGTACTGAGGTGTCTCTTCCACAGTCGGAGAACGAGCAACTAACTCTGCGCTCTCTACTGCGTTATCAGCACGAGTGACGAGCTCTGTGTTCTCAGCCGGGTCGGATACGGTGGCAATGGGACTAGTGGCGGCTAATGTAGCCAAGAAGGCAGAGAGCAAGTAAGTGAACTTCATCGTGGATTGAAATGAGCGTAGTAAAAAAATGTAAAGAGTGTCTGAGGAAATGAATGCTCGTCTATATGGAAGTAAGTTGACGATGGTGATTGATAATGTGTTAATTCAAGTTATACAATGAGGGGAGGTGATAGAGAATATATACTTTTCTCTCCTCTCTACGTAGGTAGCTGCTAGATATTTTAAACATTCATTCCTTCATTCTTCTCGCCGGTTTACTCCCTCGGAATTATCGGCAGCCTGGTCTATAACTAATACACTTCGGCCTGCTTAACTTAGACGTGATGTGAAGTATCCTAGGAATCAGCATGCTACCATGCCATGAGTGAAAAGGATCCTCACGACTTTTTACAACTACCTAATGCAGGCAGACAGCAACCCAAAGAGGTAGCGTTTGGGGCTGATCGTCGGCAACGGATACCTACTGATGGGGGAGATTTCCGATTCTAGAGTGCGTGCCTCCCGTTTAACTAGTACATAGGTGGGTTAGGGGAAAAGGCGTCTGCGGCACGAAGCGCGTGGTTTTGTACATAGTGATATGAAACGTTGTAGCGGTTTTGTCTTGATCAGAAGTTCTGATCCTATATGATGAACCCCACGATGAAAATCCAAAGTGTTCATATAATTTTGTCGAGTTGGTAGCAGAATAATTATCTGCTGACACCAACATTTTCGGTAATCACCCACAATTTTCTCAACCGGGTTAAGTGTGGAATTATCTTAAGCTGCTTATTCTAAACATAGATATCCTTTAATTATCATTGCTGTTGGTTGGTTAGTTCGCATGTTTGGCTGCCCGCGCCTCTCGAAGGCGTGTGGCGTACAAAGCAACATCTTCATCTACCTACCTTTTCAGGCAATCTGTGTAGGCACTGATTGTCCTCTGTCGAGCCATTCATAATAGCAGATTTCTAAGTAAATTCAAAGTCATTCTTAATTCCCTAGGTTAATCATTTAGACTTGTATATCTTAGGTTATGTTATGAATAAGCCACGGCCCAAATACACAAGCAGGTATGTATATGAACTTTAGAATAGTCAATTGAAGAATGTAACACTAGGTAATTAACTAGGATTAACGGGAACTCCCGACCAAGATTTTGGGACTGAACTTACTGTCGATCATTGGACCTGGGGATATAAAGGGTCCTTTCGGCTGGGAAAAGGGTGCCAAGCTTACTAAAAATAACCCCTGAAGCCTTACATTACATTGAGCCGAAATGGTCGCGTATATGTATATAGTATCAAAGATACGAAATTGTAAAAACGTATAATCAGCTCTTTTGACTCTTCCCCTTCTAAATTATATTCCTACCATCCCCTCCCCCCTAGGATATTATTCTATTATTTGTTCTATTCGATACACACAATGGCGGGAGACTACGACTACGATCTGCCAACAATTAACAGGTGGATTGCACAGGGTAAGCTGACCAAGGACCATATTATGTCACGCCTTGACGGTATTGTCCAGAACGGCGTAATCGGTTTAGAAGACAAGCAGGCCCTTCAAGCTACTTTCGCATCGGCATCTAGCTGCGCTCCCTCGGGCGATGGAGATACCTTGACCGAGCTGGCCTTCATCTCTCTTCTACAATCTAAGGCTGGCCTTCCCCGAAACCCCGAAGGCGCCGAAGTCGGGAAGATCATTTATGAGATGCTCGTTTACCTTAGCACTTTACCATTTCCAACGCGGCCGCATCATCTTCAACCAGAGGGTCTCACCTTAGTGCAGATCGCTCGAGCCTTGGCCTGGGCGCTGTCGGATAGGAATAAGTATATCTTTGACGAGTGTAACCATTCGCGGATGCGAACGCGATCGGACCACGACCGCATAATCTTTCAGAGCCTAGCTAACAGCACTGTTCCCGCCACGATGCAAGATGAGGTGCGGCGGCGTGTGAACGAGCTCGCTCACCGCAATCTTTTCGATGTTAACGAGTTCTTTCATGATCTTTGCGGGCTGAACAACGATGCTGATGGTGACGAGATTTATCATGACCTATTAGAGGTAATATACTCGACACAGGAGGAGGTGCCCCCAGGGCTAGCAAACGTGCCGCGGGACAAGTTCCGATCTATTGCGAAGCAGATCAAAGCGGACGAGAAACTGCCAGAGTTGCATACTCTTTCGATCCCGGTACCACGATTAGAGGTATTTGTGAAGGTCATGTTGGCGCTACAATTCGAGACTGTCACTTCTGGACAGAATTCTATTGAGCTATCACAATTTGACGATGCGGCACGATGCATCTGTACCGCTTTTATACAGGACCAGGATGAATCTCAAGGCTTAAACGCAGGCGCATCGGGAGTTATAACCTGGCCCTCATATCACCAAGCCTTAAGAACATCTTCGCCGTACCTGCTATACCCCTTCTACCGGCTGCTCACACTCGCTTTTCTGGATAAGCCGGGCACTTTTGATATTATTGATTCATCCGAACCTATTCCTCACATCCCAGCCGACGCGGTGCTCACTCGATCGCGAGCGAGTCAGCTCAATACATTCCTCGCTCATTCTACCTACGGTCCAGACTTACGGCGCATGAAATACTATGTCTCATCGAACTTACCTACACCAGCATTCCTTGCACAGGCCATCCAAGACGTACCCGATGAGGCCATAGTGCTATTTGCCGGGCAGGCCACAGGTACCGGGCCGGCAAAGGGGAAACTCTGCGTCTTCGGACTTTTCAGCCCGAAGCCCAAAGAGGACCGCTCCCATATTCTAGCCCGTGCAGACTTTAGGCCTAACGCCGAGGGGCAGCAGCAATGCACGTTATTCCAGCTTGCGCCCAGCCAGGACTTATACCAGGGGGTCGCTGGGGCAGCGGGATGGAGTACCACCGTCGATGCTGACGGTAGTGAGAATGTCATATTTGGACGTGCTACTAGTATTGACGATATTGGAGGAGAAAGGGGGGGAGTAGTGCTTACGCTTCGGGATGGTTTAAGACGCGGGGAAGTTAGACACCGGGGTAGAGGCGTCGACGTGAATATAGATTCACGCACAGATAGCCGAGCAGGAGAAGTAACTTACAAGGCAAATCCGAGTCGTAGTGATTGGGTACTGGAATTTGACATCGATAAAATTGAGATCTGGAGTGAGATTAACGGTAGCGAGTCTAACTAGGAAATCGGGAACAAACCTACCTCCATAGGCTATCGAATCCAAGTGTTTCCGCACATTTATTAAGAATAA
Organism: Daldinia decipiens; assembly: GCF_022478715.1. Taxonomy (NCBI): domain Eukaryota; kingdom Fungi; phylum Ascomycota; class Sordariomycetes; order Xylariales; family Hypoxylaceae; genus Daldinia; species Daldinia decipiens. Next base: position 58,474 of record NW_026054599.1, read on the forward strand.
TGATGGTCCAGATAGCGTGAGTGGTGTGTCTAGCTTTACCGGTGCTGGAAATTATCTAAACGGTGGCATTCAGATGTAGAATGTCCTGGTTAGGAAATGGGACAAAATCGTTATATTAATTGCCAATACATGTCTGTCAAATAAGGTGCGCCGCAATCTCTACTAAATTATTCACCAACTAAACGCCTCATCAACTAACTTCACCACTCGGCTTTTTCTTCCAAGCTCAGAGACAATAGCTCGTGTCTCATCCGCCATGCTGTTTGGCCCACAAACGACGACGGCTGTCTCGCCGTCCCCGACGACCTCGCGCCCTAGAATTGCCCGTAGATTTAATCGTCTTCCGGCCGCAATTTCCCCTATTATATTTGGTACAAGGATATCTGGGCCTAAGAAAGTCGTCACCGCCTCAGCTAGCGACTTATTCCTCATACCCCAAAAAAGACGCATACGGCCGGTACGGATACGGAGAATTGGGACCATGGCAGAGATTCCTACACCCCCGGCAATGAGGATGCAATTTGGGACCATACGGAGTTCGTCGAGCGACGTGGCGGCGTAAGAGGCCTCGACCAGAACGGGCAATGTCTTCTTTTTACGGAGAGCGGCAGTCAGACCTTTTCCGGCAGTATTAATAAAGAACGTTAAGCCTGGCCTGAACAATTGGCTCGTGGTCTGCGGGGAGGTTGAACCGTCCGAATCGACGGCATCAGTGGTGGAAGCGATGGGCCTTTGAGCTGGTGCTTTCTCTATATCACCTGAAGGCATGCTAGTGTCTTCGCCGGCCGTGGCCACACTCGATGCTTTTTGTATTTCATCGGCCATCATAGTTCCTAGCACGGAGAACGGATGATTCTCCCATGCGAGCCAAGTGAGGGTAGGGAAGTGCAGATATGCATGGCCTTGTCCGGTAATGTTTGGAATATCGAGGCGGATGTAATCATCGTCTACAATACTGACTTCGGCTTTTCTTACTCCATTACGTGCGAGTCGAACAAAGCGCATAAATCTATCAAAAGCCCAGAAAGCTAAGGCGATATACACCCACGTCTCGTACCCCCGCTGGTTCATGTATCGGTGATAAACGTGGAAGTAGCAGCCGATCAAAGCTATCAAAGCGAAGATGAAATGGGAAGTGAGGAAGAGGCTATAGAACTTCCGACGTAAAGGAAGTGAGCTCGTGGGAAGTAAAATGGTCATTAATGAAACCGCCACGATTCCCCATATCCAATAAGTCTTCTTGCTCTCGGCAGCAAATGTGCCAAAGGCGATGTATGCATTTAAATATATAGAGGCATGCATGCATGCTTCGAGCGTGCAGATGATTGCGACCCAGCGATGAAGAAGGAGGAACGTTGAGTAAGACCAGTCAGTAATAGACAAGAGTATATTATTTCGGCCTGCATACAGCACAAGGAGCGCAAAGTTAGCAAAGCTCAATATCCCCATATGATTAGCAACACATTGAACTGGTGTGGTGCCACATTGCCAAGAGCAAGGGTATTATTATGTAATCTTAAGTCACAGGCCATATAAAGGTCTAATATTCGTCGTATTCTTCTGATCAGATAGCCACGATCATCATCATTCAGTTATGCATTCAATATAGACACATTCGTTATTTTCCCATATTTACAGCTTATGGCCCTATCTTGCGTATTTATCTTATATATCCTATCCGATCAGTAGATCTTTACAGTTTTTTCAGAGTATAGTGCTATCATCAGCTGTTTAGGGCCTTTCACGAGGATCTAGACGTTGAAGTGATATGCCATACTCTGCAGGAGATACCAACTCCTGTTCAACATCGCAATAGTTCGGCATTTCCATCATCGTTTGATATTGGTGGATAGTCGATGCATAATAATACCACATTAATGAGTATGAAGTACACTATCAGCGTGGCCTGGCCACGGGTAGGCACAAGGGCAAGATTGCGAAATGGCTGTCGATGTCTGCGGCCGAATATTGGCGGATCAATGAAGTACGCGTTAAACTGGCTTGTTGATTCTTTAGGGAATGGGACGAAGCGGAGTAGGGAGCATGCTATGGGTATAGCCGCACCAGTGATCAGAAGAACTAGTCTTTACCACGAGTTAGCATTAAACATTTAAGAAAGAAGATATTGGTGATTGACGAACCCAAACTCTGTCTGCCTAGTTTCTACCTGCTGGAAAGAGAAGACATGATCATATTCGCTTAAATAGTCTTCCTCAGCAACTAGTGTAGTTTGGCTTAGCATCGACGTAGGGTTGACCACGACGGCCGGCGGCGGATCAATATGGGTTAGAGTAATAGAGTACGATTCCTTTGGGCTAGTCTGGCCAGGCTTACGGCCTATGAGGAAGTTGGTCCAGTAATGTTCAAGATCAGAGAGAGGAGTATCAAAGCAGTGAGTACTGATACAATAGGCAAAACTGCGAAGGAAACTATCATCTGTTGCGTAGCAATCGTCCGAAGTCATAAAGCCTCGATTATAGTGCCTTTTCATGCTGTTATGGTCCACAGAAGCAGAACAGTTGAGTTAATATAGACTTATAACATTGCGGCAGGCATAGGCGCAGATCGGATCGTATATAGATATACCGTATCCAATGAAACCATGCCCTCCTAGGCTCGTAGCCGCCGTTAACGAAGCGATTATAGTGATGATTAAAATGACCTTCATATTGACCGCTCAGATTCTAAGCGCAATTAGATCGAAATAGATAAATCGAAAAGAGGGATTGGACTATCGTGAAAGAATCAAGCTGTGGGATAGAAATCTTGGTTTCTAGTTCTCCCTCAAAAAGAAGAATTCCTACGGTTTAGCCGGCTTAGTCTAGGGAGTATCGTGATGCTTTGATAGATGGTGACTATCATATCCTCACGATTATATTTAATAATAGTCTAAGTCCAAATACTCGTTTCTTTATCACAGAGTCACACATATGCCCATCACCGTGGCTTCAGACCGAATCGAGTGAAAATGGGCAGTTCCCCGTCAGACATGACACAATTCAATGTTTTCACCCAGCTTAGCATCGGGCCGTAATATGGTAGACCCATCGAAGAACTTCCATGACTGTATATAGACGCTTATTAGTCTACCTAATGCGCTAAATATTAAAAGGCAAGACGATGCAGTAGTATATACCATTGAATTTATTCAAGTACCGCAATGGTAAGGAGGGTTCCCTGTACGATACATATTATAGGCCAAGTAGGATGAGACAAATATGCTCGTTTGTAGTACACCTACTGTGGACAATTATGAAGACTCCCTCTGTGATTAGAGATGAACTAAGTAGATTTTGGCAGGTGTTGAAAATACGGTATGGTAAACAGTCCATCTAAACAGGTCACGTATTTGTTTAGAGAACTAAGACTAAATAGCATAGTGTCCTTTCTTCATTGTACTTGATTGCTATAAATTACGACGAATGATAGAAGCTGCAAATTATAGTATAGTTCACGAAGGCAAACTTGATGGAGTCGAGCAAGGTCTTGAGTTGATCCCAACGTTTAGCTCCTCAGTATTTAACTACCTGCTATATATGTAAAAGCCGAAGAACTGGTCAAGTTTAGCCCCTGAAGTTTGAAAAAAGGAGCCGAATCCACCTGTGCCAAAGCAATACGAGGCTAGAAATTAAGTAGTAGGTACTAATATATGGAGGCGTTGGGCAGCTCGGTGATTTAAGACAAGCTTGGGCAGAACTGTTTTTCGAGTTGGCAACGATGGAATGTATCCGAGAAATGGAAGATAATTCATAGGTACCTACATAACCTATATATGTATTTTATTGACCAAAGCTGAATAAGGGTCTGGAACACCTAGTACATGTACCTATCTGACGTGGCGTACTGCTGTGTAACCCGCAAACGAAAGACTGACATCATACGGAGTTAAGAGGCAGATAGTGTACCTACCTAATCTCAGAATTTAGAGCGTTTCGATTTATCAGTCTATCGGCCACGTGGGGCTTGTGTGTCATGGGGACCCTCTAGCGCTTTCTCTAATGCAGGTGTCTTTTCTTTTTCTTTTTTTTTCTTTTTGATTTGTCGTTTGAAACGCTTCAACTTCATCTCTTCTTGTATGTACCGTTGTTATATAAGCCATCATTCGGGCTTGTTTCTTCACCCCATCTAGGATCAAGTTCTAGCTGATTGGTGTTGCCCGTTTTGATTCCCAACTACGTCTCCAGAGTTTACCAACCCATACAAATACCAACCGCGGTCACGAACATCTCCTGCAAGTACGAGCTATCCTGTCAGTACTTAAAGGCAGGATGTCCCCCAATAACCTGGAAGGCATCGGTAAGTGAAGCATCTTGTAGAACATTATGCGAAGGTTCAACTAAACAGGCTACATTCGTAGAACCCGGCGTCGTAATAACTCCCAAGGTCTCCGAACCATGGACGGTCGAAAAAGTACTGGCACAAATCCATCCCGAAGCCCCTGCCGAGGGGTCGAGCTCACCGGTTCCTTTCTTTCATATCCTCGAGCGGTTAAAGACGAGCAAGCGAGAAGGATGGCGGCGGTTCGGTATTAACAGGTAGAGCATTCCTCTCCCCGAATTAGATAAGAGACTGGTCGCTTACAAAAAGGCTAGAGGCGAATCGATCGCGGATCATATGTATCGCATGTCCTTAATGACTTTCCTATGCCCTCCTTCGCTTGCATCCAAGCTCGATCTTAACAAATGCATGAAGATGTGCCTCATTCACGATATGGCCGAATCGATCGTTGGGGACATTACGCCGGTAGATGGTGTCCCGAAACCGGAGAAAAGCCGTCGCGAGGCCGAGACGATGGACTATATATCTAAAAATTTATTGGGCAATGTGTATGGAGGGGTTGCCGGACAGGAGATCCGAGCAATCTGGCAGGAGTACGAGGATTCCAAAACACCCGAAAGCCTCTTTGTCCACGACGTGGACAAGATGGAATTATTGTTGCAAATGGTGGAGTACGAGAAGCGGGCAGATAAGCGCCTGGACCTGGGCGAATTTGCTTACGTTGCGACCAGGATCGTACTTCCGGAAACGCAGGAGTTGGCAAAGGACATCCTTAAGGAACGCGAAGAGTTCTGGGGGTTAGCACCGCATGTTCATGGCGAAGCCGGTGTGAATGGCGGTGTGAAAAAGGCGACGACACAGGATCAAGATGCCTACTACTCTAAAGAGGAGAGCTAAAAAGGAGATAGGTTCAATGCTATAGCGGTAAGCAAAGCATATTGCGGTATTGCAGTCTTGCGCCGATATCGAAAGATTCTTGGTGTTGTTGTTTACGCTTTTTGCTTTATGTCAGGTACATATGGAGTGTATTATCACATTATCACATTATCATGGCAGGTAGAATGGGAGTAGGGGTTTGGGATGGCATACATACCTTACATACCTCACTAGAGAATGGAGCTTATGGTTATGACCAATAATGATAGAATATTGCAACGCTACCGACCGCCTGTTTTATTTCGCCGGTGAGGATGCGCGGAGGAAAGATTAAAAAAAAAAAAAAAAAAAAAAGGCATTAAAATACTAGCACCTTTACATTCAATGTAACATTTAGCTGGGACCCGCTATATTGAATCTGGTATCCGGAAGTGGCACCCGGGGTTGGCTCCTTGGCGACCTGGCAACGGCTGTTCTATTGACTTTACACTTTACTGGCAAATGATTCCGACCCAGCAACGGGTGTGATAATCAAACTCAACAATTAAATTTCTGGAATTGGAATTAAAAGTGCAGCGTTCAAACACTTATTCTATTATTCTACAAGATGTAAGTCTTATCAACATCTTCAAGCTGTACTTATTAAAGTTAGCTAAGCCATTTTCCAGCCACCCAGGCAGATAACCTTAAAAGCCAGACAGGGGTCAATGAGCTAATAAGCTGTAGAGTCAAGAATTGACCCTATTGGTCGCTGGGTCCTCAAAAGTCCCCAAGTCCAAGTCCAAGTCCAAGTCCAAGTCCAAGTCCCCAACCGCGTGTCAGCGACACCACGCGAACTCTAACAAGAGAAAAAGAAGAGAAAAAGAGGCTTGTGATCACGAGCACCAAAACCCATCCCACCCTTCTTACACCATATCATACATTCCCCCCCTGCTTCGCGTACTCTAAAATAATCTTCGAAAACAACAGACGTACAAGCTGCATCAGGGGTATTTTAACAGTAAGACTCGTCCGGTATCGACAAAGGCACCGATAGCTCTTATTGATAGTTGAGTATCTTTGAACAAAGCGAGACAGCGCATTATTGGGAAAGTTGGTAATGGTGAGATAACAAACGGATTGTTTTGCTGTCTCGTCTTTTCAAAGAGCTCCGACGATACAAAGTTACGCCTATCTTTCTCTATTGATATATTTCCATTTTCTAATCTTCTACGCTCGCTATTCCATTCAACCAAATATCGGCTCCAACTTAATAGCGTCAACACTCGTTTTCACCTCGGTCGCATTCGTTTCGACTCCTTTGCGTGCGTCCTAACATGTCATTCGGGCCACGGGTCCTTATGCCGGGCGCATTCCACTTCGAAACTCTTAACGACGGCAGCTCCTTGCCTGGTGTTCATCCGGGAATGTTTCGACCTCCTATATCGCCCTCCGCTTCGAGTTCCCTATATCTAAGTAGATCTACCAACAGCTTACACTCGGATGCATCAACATTAGGCCTTAATGCGAAGAGGAAACGGAGGGTGGCTCGCGAGTCTAGACTGTTCAATAGCTGGGGTACGAACAGAGCCGATGCAGCATCTAATACCGATAGTAAAAACCAGGGAGAGGGGAGGAAGTATGTTCTGGCCGGTCAAATCGAAACTCCAAATGGAGTGGCTCCTGGGGCCTTCATGGGCGCGATGGAAGATAGCATATATTCCGACATCGATTACAGGCGCGCCTTAGGCCCTAAATGTGCGCCCGCGACGATCGAACCGTCCGCTATTAATGCTACATCTACTATATTGTCATCGTCACCCTCTCGAACACGGCAAACGAACGGATGGGGTTCCATTGCCTTGAGTACTATAGGCGGAGTCGTCGGAAAGGTATTTCAATTCTGTAAAACGGGCATGTTTCGTGGTTTCTATGCAGGCGGAGGTAGGGGATACGGGATGAAGACGCCACCTAGGCAACCATCAACTACAAATGGTCAAGTTTGGTGCAACGAGCATGATATTCCCACCCTTCCAGATTTCGGCTCTAGCACAGCACCAATCGAAATTCCCCAGTCGCACTATTTCCCATCTAATTACAGACAAGAATCACCGGAATCCTCGCCCTCTCCTGCAGCAAAGCGGCGACAGATCGATACCGGAGCCCCTGGAGATGAACTGCGCCGGAATTGGGTCATGGTCCGGGAGTCTCCCGAAAAGACACGACCGCAAAGCAGAGCTTCTCAAGCGTCGACAGTCCGTACATCTCAACAGCAAACACTTCCGCCCGTTCTTCGTCGACGTATTAGTCGACCCGTGAGCCGCGTAAACACGCCTAGCCACACCCGACGCCAGTCTAACAGGATAAGCTACGTCGGAACCACGCCTGTATCTAATAATGAGCTGGCAAGTTTTGCCTCCCCTCGAGCTCAATCACCAGCCGTATCGTTGCATACTCCTAGTAGAATCCCCATCCCAAGCCAACCGCAATCGCCCAGTGTATTCTCAGCCTCTCGTATTCCACAACCAGCTTCTCTTATTCCTAGTCCTAGTATTCACCCGAGGCGTAGTCACGGGAGAAACCACAGTACGGCGTCAGCGGCATCTGGTACCTCCTCTATTAGGATAAGAAGAGGTGATTCGACGCAGGAGCTTAGAGACTATAGCCCTCGACTAGATGACGAGGCGAAGAACCTGGCTGCTAAGAGACTCCAGGAGGAAATGGAAACTGACATGCGGATGAACGACTTCAACGCTCGGCTAAGGGATATGATTCGCCAAGGAAAAGAAGCACTCGGGACGAAAGTGGATGTCGAGATACATGATGATATGGAGGGTGTGGATACTTGGGAAGACGCATAAATGACAAGGTAAAGCGCGACAGTTCAACGATTTTCCTCTGTTTCAATTGCAACCAAGGATATGGCTACAAAATCGATGGCGTGGCTCAAGTCCAATAAAAGGGCGTTTAAGGATATATTCTGTTTCTGTTTTGGGTGCAATGATTCAACGCCAACTTGATACCAGGTTCATGTTTTCTACGTCTGTTGGGATTACGGCACCTATTTAGATATGGCCACAGGTCTAGGGTATAGGAGGATCATTTGTATAAATTCATAATGATCACATTACAAACTACTGAATGAATGCCTGATGTCATCAACTTGTCACCAGAAACCTCGGAATCCGTATGTTGTAGGATAACTGCGTCTGTTCGATTGCCCGGGGACCGTCACTCTAGTAACCATCACTCGAGGAGTCATGGTCGAAGACGTGCCGATTCGGTAGAAAGATACCGACATACAAGCGAGCTAGAGCCAAAAATAGGAGAAGGGGCTCTTGCAGCCTATCAAACCCCCAACAAACCGTCTGTATCGCCCGATTGATGTGTTACAGCGTCTGAGACGGAATGAAGTATAGTTGTAGAACTTAATATACCATATTACTTTTTTAGGTAGTTTACATGCCTAAATACCTAGGTAGTTAGGTACTTACTATTATTATTATCATGTTTCCACGTCTATCTTCCTGACTTATACGTTCTTGACCCCCTAACCCCTTTTCTTTCATATCCACATTTCACATGAATTTAGTACAATAGAACCTACCCGAGTAGTACATTACCCAGTCCTGTTGGGACCAGTGATATCTCCGTTATTACTGTTTGATTTCCTCCTTTTGAAATAACCCTGATACGTTGAGTAAGTAATCCTTGCTATCATAGCAACAAAAAGGGGTTTGAGCATGCACTAACTGACCTTCAACGCTCGGCATCCATGGATCCCGCAGCTTGCAAAAGAACTCGCCCTTAGGCTCGACCTGACCGCGGGCGTGGTCCTCCATCGTACCGTAGAAGATGTATATATTATCTCCCGCATTTCCCTGCAACCAATTCTCATCAATATAACGTCCGTGGAAACCCGTAAAAGATTCTTTAAAAGTACCTATGCAAATCAATGATAGGAGCGAGAAGCTCGAGTAATCTTCGGAATTCATCAGATAAAATTAAGGAGAAATACGTACACCGTATTCCAAAAGCGGCCCGCCACACGTATCACAGAACTCGCGATGTAGCAATACGCCGCTCCCGTTATCCGCTTCGTGTATTTTTATATGATCCATTCCTTGGGTAATCTTGAATGTCGACTTGGGGATCTTAGTTGTGATGCCGTACTCACAGCCCGTAAACTTCTTGCAGTTACTGCAGTGGCAGATACTCGTGCGTGCTTGCGACTCTGGGTCCTCGAGCGTGATGGTGTATTTTATTAGACCGCAGTAGCAACCCCCTGGAAGTGGAGTCATGATTTTACTATTTTGTCTTATTTTTCTTGGGATCGTTGACTTGGTATATAGATGTTGCGAGATTACGAGCTTCAGATATTTGTAGTTAGATGAAATATGAGTATGTAAGAATATAATAAGTACCGAGAGATGAAGAGTTAGTAGCGGCAGATCCAATAAGTTTATTTGATAGCGAGGAATAAGTGGTAAGATGTCGACAGAGTTTGCCGCGGATTCTACTTTTTAACATCAGACGTCTCAACTGATAATCACACCATTGATCTCTTGTGTATGTAAAGACTTAACCTAACCAATTCCAAAATATTTTCAAGCACGTGGGGAAAAAAAAACCTATAATTGTAGTTATTTCACAATCTTCTTTAAGATCTTGGTGATCCTGTCACTCTATGACGTCTAAGAGGCGTCACGAATGCAATTCAGTCAGATCTTTCGCCCCTCTTGGCTGGATCGGATATATTAGCCGCGGGCCGGACTGCTCCACGACAATCAACTTTCCCGGTCCTCGAAGTGGATTTTAATATATATTCGTGAAATAAACAATACATAATGGAGTATACATTCAAGTTATGTTTATACTTGAAATATGGAGACTTCTTTGACAATGTAATGCTATAGGATTTATTACAGTCTTGGTTGTAATATTCCAACGCCACTCTGAACATATACATATTACCTAGCACTTATACCATTTTACTGTGCGGAGTATTCCAATACTGATATACTGCTAGAAGACGTATATTCGCTTGTGTTTATATACCAGTAGGTTGTGTACAAACATAGTCACTTCGCTTACCCTTACGATATCAACTACCGCCAGCGGATAATCATTCCGGACTCTGAGGGTTTGAGGTGTAGTCGCAACGTTCGCCGAGCCAATTTCCATTGTTACTCTGATGCGACCTTTTCCAAGATTGGCTTACCATTCCTCAAGCAGCCTTGACAGGTTCTACCAACAAAGTGCTCTTTCGAAGTTTTGTCCTTCTTCTTTCCGCATTCTCTGCAATGAAGATGACATAGGTAGAAATTGCAATCTTTGGCGGGACACTCAACCTTCCATCGGCAGTCTTGAGTGAGATGATTCCCTCCGCACGGACATTTCTTCAAGGAGCATTTTCTTCCCGAGTGACCGTTGGCACCGCACATGCAGCAACGATAGGAGCAAAGCATGGCGTTCTTGTGATGGCTTGAACCTGGGAGGCTTGGACACCCGCACTTTCGGCTGCAATTAATTTGACACTCGAAAGCTGTGTGGTATTGTGGGAAGGGCATGCATTTACATCGGTTGCTCGCCTTGGTTGGGCAAGCATATGCCTTGTGGAACGGCGAGTTGCAATAACCACATGCTAAGGGGCAGGCTGAAGAGCGATGACTACTATGCTGGGAACAGTTAGCACACGGATTCCTAATCTGCCCCTTGACCCGTTTCTGCGTAGACTTCTTCTCAAGCACTTTGGGTTTGTTAGTGAACATTGCTCGGATGTGAGTTCGGCTTAAGCTTCTACGGCGTGATAGTTTATCAAGTTCAGACAGAGGACGTCGAGGGAAGTAGATGATCCATCCATCCTCGAGATCCCTCTTCCAGTCTTTGGTATTTAAAGCTACCGTGTTCCACGAATCAGGTGGGGGTAGACTGCTGGACCGTTGAGGCTTCCCTCGACGCACACATAATGTATTGACGGAATGAAAGGGGTTGGCCGGACTTTTAGAGTGGTTGCATGCTCGTGATGGGTTAGGGGAAAGCCGACATTTTAAAATACCGAGGCGCCGCGTGCTAATAAACCGAGGATCGATAGAAAACTCGACATTAGAGAAGGTGTTGATTCTTAGGTGGTGGCCGCCGGAAAACAAAGAATAACGGTAATGTGTTTTTGAAAATGGCCTGTAACTCTTGACGTGCTCTTTCATATCTTTTGTCCGGCCGGATTTATGTTTGGCCACTAAGTCGGGGCGAGAACGGTAGAGATGACCAAGCCAAGCGCGCATAGAAGGTTCGGATTCGAGATAATGCTGTTCTATAAGCCCTAACGTAACCTTGCTAATAGTAACCTCAGGGTCGGGTAACGGGTAGTAATTCAGAGCGTCAATGAATATGCCAGCAGAGGGCAAGTAGAGGCGCTGTAGTTCTGCTCCGATGAAGGACGAGTTGCTATCAGTCCTAAGCATCCCATATAGAAGATACATATCAAGGCCAAGTTCTCGATCGCGACTTTTGATTTGTTGGAATTTGGCATCTTGATATCTCTTGTTATAGACAACTGCTTTCACTCTCTCTGGTGACATATAGTCCTGCATAATCCGATTGACTATGATGTCGCGATTGGATATAGGCCTATGCTCATATTTGGTAAAGTCCAAGTCAATACCGTTGAGGGGATAATGCGTAGCCATGCGGAGAAGCAATGAGGTCTTGTATTTATTAAAGTTGAATACTTCCGGTTCGTATAATATCTAGAAAGAACCATTTGACGAGAATGAAAAAGGAATATTATTACGGCTTCAACATCGGGTTAGGCACAGGTAACTTATGAAAGGTAAAGTCTGAGCGTTTTGATAGTGGAAGAAGCAATGATTTGAACTGACCTAAGGCACCTGTTTTAATGTGGCTTGAAAGATAGCTGGTGGCTTACCTATGAATTTTCATTTACATGTGAATGAATTGTGGCTTATGAATCATTTGTGTACCTACTATGTACATACCTGTTCTAAGTCTAGACCTGCCCATAGACGAGCCAAGGTAACATTAGGTACTAATTCCCCAACCCCAAATGGCCTTCTTCACGATATGGGCTTTTTCTTTTTGGCGGGGAACAGCTAGGGGTAAAGAAGGGAATCAAGCTCGCCAGTTTCCCAGCTTCCCAGCTTCCCAGCTTCCCAGCTTCCCAGCTTCCCAGCTTCCCAGCTCTCCAGCTACAGTCGCTAATTTCGGCCCGTAAAGTAGAAAAGCGTCCCTCCGTTTTACGACACTCCGTTGACAGAAGAGGCAAGTCGCTCGAGGCTAAGACGTCCTCGGTCTAACCCTCGCGGTCGTGTTCCTCCAGCCATACTACCTCCAATGCTGCTGGCTATTCCTAAGGTCAGGAGGGGCATGGTTCTTATCACCTATGACCAGGTTTCGTCCAAACGGAGATGTTACCTTGCACTGTTGTCAGCATGCAGAGAATCAGGGTGAAGCAAGTAAGAGCAGGGTAGAACACGCCCACTATTGCGCCGCGGAATTACATCGAAGGTCCAGAACCTCTCATACAGAACTATGAATCTGGTTCTGGGAATCGGAGCCGCGCCCAGCTTCCAGGTTCTCCTACCCGCGCTCCACTTTACTTTTGCGCTTCGCGGTTGATCGGTTCCCTAGGCCAATATTCCCTATGAGTGTCCGCTGGTCATGTTCATGAAATGGGATCAATAATTTTCCTCCTATTACCTGGGTCATATTCGGTCATGCATATATCTACTAGTGTGTCTAGTCAGATCTCGTTCGGAATGAGTTCCCGTCAGCCCACTTGTACTCATCAGCCTCATAATCTATTAGTATATATGAGTCCTTTGGATGCATTATGACACATTGTCGAGTCCTCCGGTTCCTATCACGCGAGTAATTGGTGTGATACGCCGGTAACATCATGGGTCGCCTCGGTCTTTTTGTATCACTGCTTCTAGCAGTCAGCTTAAGTGAGCTATACTGTCTAGGTATACGCCGACGGTGGTCTTACTAACAGGGCGCAGATGTCCAAAAATGTCTTGGTCAGGCAAGCGCACCTACCCTGTACAAGGACAGCAAAACCGGTATCGCATTCGACACATGGATCGTACCGGATAAGGCCGACGGTTCTGGTGGCGTATCGGCCTGGGGTGGTCTAACCTTCGGTGTTGCACTACCAGAGAATGCCTTGACCGTTGACGCTATTGAGTTCATAGGATACCTGGTCAGTATAGCAAGTTTATATCTAATATATTAACACGCTAACCCTCGTAACAGAAATGCGGCTCCAACGGCACAACCACGAACGGATGGTGTGGTTTGTCTTTCGGGGGGCCGATGACAAATAGCCTGCTTCTCATGGCCTGGCCATACGAAGATCAAATCTTGACATCGCTCCGCTTCGCCAGTGGATATACAAGCCCGGACATATATACAGGAAATGCCAAGTTAACTCAAATCTCGTCTACCATCGATAATGACTACTATACTCTGATCTTTAGATGTCAGAACTGTTTAGCATGGGACCAAGACGGCGCGTCAGGTTCCGCGTCGACTAGTGCCGGCTCCCTAGTACTAGGATGGGCTAGCTCGCTCAAATCTCCGGGGAACCCGGCCTGCCCAGCGGATGTTACTATCAACTTCCACAGCAACGGCCAAAGCATCTGGGGCGCTACTCTAGACGAAAACGCAGCAAACCCATCGTATTCAGGATGGGCCGCCCAAGCTACCGCTGCGGTTACCGGGAGCTGCGGAGGAGCAACACCTACGACCACCACATCTACTACTGCTTCAATTCCTACTGCTACTGGCATCCCGGTCCCGACTGGCACTTATGACTACATTGTTGTTGGTGCCGGCGCCGGCGGAATCCCTTTGGCGGACAAGTTGAGCGAGGCTGGAAAGAGTGTATTGCTCATTGAAAAGGGGCCGCCTTCTTCAGGACGATGGGGCGGCTCGCTCAAGCCGGAATGGTTGGATGGCACTAATTTGACTCGATTTGACGTCCCCGGTCTGTGCAACGAGATCTGGGTCAACTCCGCAGGCATTGCCTGCACTGATACTGATCAGATGGCTGGCTGCGTGCTGGGTGGAGGCACCGCTGTTAATGCTGGTTTATGGTGGAAGGTATGTCATATACTACGTCCACAAATACAACAATACTAATGGTGAAACTTAGCCGTATACTTTAGACTGGGATTATAACTTTCCCAAAGGATGGAAATCTTCGGATATGGCCGCTGCAACCAAGAGGGTATTCTCTCGCATTCCTGGTACTGACCATCCTTCGATGGATGGAAGGCTTCGAAGTTTTAGCTGGTGGTTTAAAAGCTGGTGGATGGTCAGAAGTTACTGCTAACGACGTGCCAAACCAGAAGAATCACACATTCTCTCACTCGCCGTTCATGTTTTCTGGCGGCGAACGTGGCGGGCCTATGGCAACTTACTTAGTCTCTGCTAGCAAACGCAAGAATTTCCATCTATGGATGGGCACGGCAGTAAAGAGAGTTATTAGATCTGGTGGCCACGCTACCGGTATTGAGGTCGAGCCGTTCATAAACGGAGGATACACCGGTGTTGTCAATGCTACTTCAGTTACCGGCCGCGTCATCTTGTCTGCGGGAACCTTTGGATCTGCTAAGATCCTATTACGAAGTAAGTAACTTCAATCTCAGAAACCCTCCCATGCTCTATATTACTAACTAGCTCAGGTGGAATCGGACCGTCAGATCAGTTATCCATTGTTCAATCGTCAATTGATGGGCCAACCATGATTTCCAATAGCTCTTGGATAAATCTCCCTGTCGGTTATAATCTGGAAGACCACACAAACGTTCGATGCTCCCTAGACGGTCGTACCTCTAAATATGCTTACATCTGCTTAGACTGATATTGTTATCACGCATCCCGACGTCATATTTTACGACTTCTACGAAGCTTGGGATAACCCCAATGTCACCGACAAGAGTCTATATTTAGGTTAGCTAGGTTTAGTCCTTGTATCATATAATAGGGCCGTAGCTGACATGTAATTGCAGATTCCCGATCTGGTATTCTGGCCCAAGCAGCACCAAATATTGGCCCAATGTAAGTTGCTAAACCTGAAACCCACCAGTATTCTAATCCTGCGTAGGTTCTGGGATGAAATCAAGGGTGGCGACGGTGTGGTTCGATAGCTCCAGTGGACCGCCAGGGTTGAAGGGGGTGCCGGAACACCGAATGGATGTAGGTTATCCCAATACCTTGAGGTTTGCACTCGTTAATAGACGTAGATGCTATGACTATGAGTCAGTACCTCGGACGAGGTGCAAAATCAAGGGGCCGAATGACCATTACGAAGGCCTTAACTACTGTAGTCTCGACGCTACCTTACTTACGGGACAAGAACGATGTCCAGGCTGTTATTCAGGGCATCAAGAACCTTCAAGCGGCTCTAACAAATGTTAAGGGCCTCACCTGGACCTACCCGCCATCGAACACTACCGTCGAGGACTTTATCAATGATGTTAGTCGCGTTATATCACGCGATAAGAAAAAAAAGCTGATAATTATAGATGCTCGTTTCATACACCAACCGAAGATCAAACCACTGGATTGGTAAGTTGATTAGCATCGTATTAGCACTTAATACAACAACTAACAATTCCTAGGAACGAGCAAGCTCGGAACAGACGACGGTCGGACAAACAGCGGCTCGGCGGTAGTTGACCTCAATACGAAAGTTTATGGCACCGATAACTTGTTCGTCGTCGATGCTAGCATCTTTCCAGGTCATATCACTACCAACCCCACCTCTTACATCGTCATTGCTGCCGAACACGCCTCAGAAAAGATCCTCGCCTTGGCATCACCTAAGACACAGCCGAAGTTTGCTCAAAATGGCGGACTGCAGTGGACGGGCAGCTTCCAGTGCGCGGCACCATACACTTGCAAGTACCAGAACGAATACTACTCTCAGGTAAGCGTATCATCTTCCATGTCCGTCATATCGAGTACTGATGCCCCAGAAATAGTGTGTTTAAGTTAGGTGTCTAGGTTACCTAACTATAGTTAATTCCACGAATATTTATTCGGTGGCTTGATATATTAGGTGAAAACTAGTACCATAATTATCTTTTGAAAATGCGTAGACACTGCTTAGTAGACCGAAGTTGATACATTCCATTTTAGCAGGCTAGGTTTAAAATGTTACGAAGCTAAGGCAGTGTGAAATAATTGGCATGTGCTCTTTTGCTCGTTTTTAATATCCGTGCACGATATGCCGATCACATATGTACCTCTCTCTGCCTTGTTGTACCAATAAGCATCAAGGTACGAAGTAGATTTGTAGTACCTTACCTAGGTTGAGTACCTACCTAGGTAATATTGATATGAAGACTTAAGTTTGAAGAACCGTATAACCATGAACAACAGATAGTAATGTCAACCCTCACGTTGTATGTACCTTTACTATCTAATAGTAATTATCCAAAGATAGGTATCTAAAGAGTACGGATATACGTATGTCCGGACTCCGTCAAGCGGGAACTATCCCTTACCCCTTAACCAGTATCCGTGGATTTTATTGGGTTTCAAGCCTCCAAAACTAACCTCTCACCGCAAGCTGCCTATCAGCCCAATCAACATTTGCAGGAGAACACCGTCTAAAATGGTAATTTCAAATGAGATCCAGGTTTAATGGCCAGCTAAACTGCCACGTCAATAGAGGACTAAGCAGAATAATATACGCTTCATAGATGCCTTACCATTCCCATACTTGGCTCTCTCACGTTCTAGTTAAAAGCACTCCCGCCCCCCCACTCTGCGGCCCTTGCTACAAGTTACCCTGTTTGGTCACTATCATTACATACAACATCAACAATATCATTGTATCATTATGCCGTCCGATCTCACATCATGGATCCCCGGAAACAAGACGAAGAAAAGGGTCATCCGCGAGACTCTTACGAGGACTATCGGGGCGGCCGCGGGGGCAGCAGCCAAGGCTAATCCAGTTGTAAAGACCATACAAGCAGGGTACAATATTATGCAATTAGGAAATACGATCAAGAAGGCGAATGAGACAGCTAGCCATATAAATGAATTAGTCCCCAAGGCCACAGAATTGGTCGGAGCTGCACATCAGTTCGTCCCTTCGATTCAGGTGATGGGCCGGTCGGTTTGCGACAGTCTGAAGCTCTTTGGCTATTTCAGTACCATCGCAACTACTGTTGGTATCGGGTCTAATATGATCTTGACCTACCAGGGAGTCCAAGCGCTCAACCTCATCGCCACTAGGCTCAAAGACATCTCAGATACCCTCGCAGCGCAAACTGCCCTCATGGCTCAAAGAGAGTTTCCCGAACTGGTTTATTATATGATCCGTGAGCGATTGGCCCAGACCTCTCAGGATCCCGAGGTTGAACACTGGTTTTATGTCTTCCACCCAGACAACGATTGGTACCCCAAGTTCTTCCATCTCATCGAATCCAATCCACTTGATCCCCGGTTCTGCGGCTACACGAACCAGATCGACACGGTCTTTGTCTTTATGCTTGCAACACGAAGGTATATAGAAAAGAAGAATGCGCGTTCTCAAAGGTACGGGAAACCGCCCCGGCCAGTGCGCCTACATCTCCTCATCCCAGCCTACCAGCCTATACTTATTGCCGAGGCGCTCGAAATCCCGGATGACATCGGAGACTTTGTCATAGAAGGGCGCATTCATAATACTAGGGAGCTTGTCTGGTTTAACTTACCAGAGGACCAAAAACATCATACTATGGATATCGGACAGTGGTTACCGCCCGAGAGAGGCTGGTGGTCCTGGGCTATGACAAAGTTCGGATTGAAGGAAACGCCGCCTGAGCTAAAACAGCGCAGGATATTAGGGACGAGACAACGAGGACAAGAAGATAAGGATGAGAATGCTAATAATATTAAGGAAGACGGAGAAGATCATGATATCGAGTCAGACACCGCATTATCTAGACGTCGGGGAAACGACGAGAAAGCCCGAGAACAGGGAAAACCGCTACATCACCGCCAGCGGCCACAAGAGAGGCGCCACCGTTAGGTTGGTATGAATATAAAAATTATAAATAATTGAAATACATTTTAGTATACAAGAACATCCAGAAGAGATATCCATGGTCAATATTAAATGAAATCTTAGAGGTACTTATCGTTTAAATTATCTGGACGAGTAATTATATTTATTATGTCAGGGTTAATGTTGGTAGTTAGTTTTACATGTTAGAATTAAAGATGCGCCAAAGTTTCTAGCTCCTGTCCAAGCTCCTCAAAAGACACTTGTAACCAAAGAAATATGTGTTATGCACATCTATAAGGTAATTATGGTAAATCTATAGCGTGGATTTGAGATACCAGCCTGACCAAATAATTCGTAGTAGCCCGGTTCCCCCTTTAACTTTTAATATAAACAGTTTATAACCAATCTTGAGAATTCTAGCCCCACCAGACCACCAGAACACCCTCTAACAGCAGATCTAGTGAGGAATAGGATATATGCCAGTACCAGGGAAGCTTTTATTAACCGATTGATACCTATGAATGCCAATTCACCTCCGCCAACCATAAGTCTACCTAGTCTATCTTGTCCCCGAATCCGTATTTTTATGGTAAATCTACGAAGAAACGAAACTTGAATTCACGCAGTTATTCGAGGTTTCTGGGCATTGAGCTGCAAGTGCTTCGTCTCAACAGCAGGTAAAGCAGCCACAGTCCTGCTATGAGCCATTTCCTCTTCGATCTCAGCTTGGCGGTTCAGGTAGCTCAGGTAGGTCTGCCAGCCGACGGCAACGACGCCCGAAAAGACGCTGCGGTATTCAATGGGGATGAAAGTGAAGGTGAAGGCAGTAACAGCAGGCCACAGCTTCCAGGCGTTAACCCAACTGACGGGAACAGTGCGGCGAATTCGGTCCCAGGTCTCGGCAAGAGAGTCCCCAGCCAACAGCGCCTGAGCACCGAAGAAGTAGCTGTTGAAAGTAGGCGTGAAGACGAGTTGGTTGACGACAATCTTGACGCCAAGTGAGAGGATGTGGGATGAGTAGTTGAAGTGTCGGGAAAGCCAGACGAACCTAGATACTGTATCAATTCTGATGTTTGGCTTCGTTTTGTTATGTATAGGTAGGTACCTATCATGCACATGTAATGCTGTCCAACATATACTGACCAACCCAAAGGGGAGAGACAAGGAAAATGAATAAGACTCACCAGAGAAAGTTCGGCACAGCAGATACGCCACCAATAACCATATTCCTAGCAGTACGTTCAGGCACGTATTCCTTGCCGCCTATGCGCTGCGCGCTAATGTCGGCGGCTAGATAAATGATGATTGCGGAGACGATCTGCGTAGCCCAGGGTCTTTTCCGCTGGGCACGACCATAGGCTTCACCGGCGCGTGTTAGGGGGCCGAGTCTCTGCCACAGAGGTACGGGAGGAACTGGTGTGCTACCCACCGGGATCGGATCCCCGGTTGGCGGTTTTTGTTTCGCGGTCTCACCTCCGTTGCCGGGCTTCGGTCCCGGAGTGTTGGACTGGAAGCGGCGGGGCGCTGAGCGTGGTAGGCGTCCGACGCGTAGATGCTCTAGGCGCTGCCGGAATATGCCGCGGAGCAGCGCCGAGGTAGAAAGTGGCATGGTAGCGTAATTGCGACGGGGAAATTTATGTTGAGGGAAGACGTTTAAAGGATATGTCCTAAGAGTGGTACTTTATTTGCACGTGTATCCCGAATGATCAACCTTTTTCTTTTCTTCTTTTCTTCTTTTCTTCTTTTTTTTCTCATCCGAGTGCAAACGTACCTCGGGGTAGAGACCAAACAAGAAAGAAAAAGAAAGTCTGTTAGGGTAGGTATCTTGAGAAACGAAGATGGAAAACCGTGAAAAGGAGAAAGAGAGACAATATCAACATATTAGACTCGTTTGCGACATTTCGGAGCCACACGCTCGCGTATTGATACTCCGAGTATGTAACGGCTTTATAAGTTGCTATCCGGTTAGGTTTTAAAGCCAGTGGCGTCGGATCCTACTCGGTCTTAGTCGGAGGTCCGACGCTAAACGGGAATTCCCAACATCTTGTAAATTTGTAAATTTTGTAAATTTTGTAAATTTATAAATTCTATTAAACATGCCGAGTATATAAATAATCGGTTTTCTGATCAAGTAATCCTTACACCGTCGGTGCTGAAAACTGCATGATTTGCTCCAACTTCCCTCCGAGTCCGAGTCCGACTCCATGGATACCTACCTATATATGTGGTTGACAGCTACCTAGTAATTAATCTAACTCACCACTCACATACCCAATCTGCCTCTGCGCCCTGGGTCCTGCGCCTGCTATATTCGCTGCTAATGTACTCTGGCTATCAACCAATTTCCGTTGCTCCTGTATTCTATTCTTGAGTCTTGCGTCAGCTACCTGGTCCAGGCGCTCTAATTCTTCCCTCTCCCGGAGTCTTATGCTGCTTAGCTGGTTTGCGTTGCCAACGCGCTCGCTGCCCACGTCACGCTCCCACTGGAGCATACGGCTTTGCTTCTGCGCTTCGACGGCAAGCTCCGCATCAGCGAGGGCCTGCGTGCGTGTTAACCCGGCGTGTGTTAGTGCCTCCTGGTGCTTGACTTCGGCTACGTGGCGTGCGCGTTGCTGCCGCATTGCGCTGTTGAATAGTTCTTCTTCGATACGCGCGCGGTCCTGTATCGCTGATAGGTCTGCGCTGTGTGCCCGCCTTTTGCGCGCCTCCTCTAGCTCCGCCTGGTTAGCCCAGATTTGCGCCTGCACTGCCGCCAACTCCCTGTTCCGCTGAATCGCGAGCGTGTGGTCCTCATTGTCCTTTTGGAGACGGGCTAGCCGCGCCTTACGTTCTTGCTCTTCGAGCTGGATGTTAGTTGGCATGCCGATAGCATCGTCAGGCTGCGGGCCGGAGTTGGAATAGTATACATCAGTCCCCCGATTTGCCCTTAGTAGTGCTAAGAGCTGTGGTTTGTGATCCGAATCTGGTAACACGCGTTGAACATACATGGTGGGAGAGTAAGTGAATTTGCCGTCGCTAAAGTAGTTGAATGGTTTATTGATGTATCTCCACATGTCGGCCCGTAGCAGAATTTTCGTTGTGGTCAAGGGGTCGTTTGATTCCAGAGCTAGAAGGAGGGCGGATTTCCCATCAGATTGTAGCGTGATATCGGATTCGCTCTGGAGGAGGAAGTTTATGGCCTTTTCCATCGCCTTCTCTCGGCGGGGCGTCATCTCGCCGAAGTCAGCTGCGTGTAGGCATAGTTCGCCAAGTGCGCTGCGCCCACCATGCAGAGGGCTCGGAAAGTCAGGATCATGTCTATATTCGACTAACACTTGCATGGCTTGCAGGTTAAGCTCTCGTGCTGCATTGTGAAGCGAACCATCGTTTCTCGAAGCCCCTGCCGCTAGCAAATTGGACATTATGGTGATAGCTAAATCACCGCCGATAGAAGCTGCCATAGACAAGGGGGATTTCCCTGTCGCATCTGTCACGTCGACTTCGGCATCTGCCAGTAGTAGAGACTTCACGATGTCTTGCCGACGACATTGTATAGCTAACATGAGAGGAGTAACGCGAGAGACAGGCGCTTCGAAGTTAACTTTGGCACCCCTTTCGATCAGTAAGTTGATAACTCCGCTGCTGATTTTCTTCTGAGGTTGGATAAGGGCCCACATGAGCAGAGTAACGGTCTCTTCTTCCTCTATTTCCTGCATTACTCTGCACGTTGTCAATTGGTCATGGTAGAACCCGGCATCTAATAATGCCCCGAGAATCTTCGTAGAGCGTGGAAATTGGTCCAGAGCTTTGACGAGGATGGGCTCCGAACCAGTTTGGATGAACGCAGCATCCATCCGGCTCTGTCCATCACCGTATTCGACGAATAGTGTGATAAGATCATATATATCATCTTCAGATGCAGGGGCGTCGAATACACGAGGTAACGCAAACATTAGCGCTTGGGAATTGGGATTCTCGCGTAGGAGTCTTTTGAGAAGATTGGGGTCTCCTTGCGCGGCCGCATTCTGCAACGCCTCTCCGTGGTTGTAGTTGACGTCGGCGCCGTGTGCGAGGAGTAAATCCACAAAGTCGTTTGCTAGCTGCGCATGCGTCTCGATGTATAACCCAAGTACTGTAGCGAATGCTGATCCAACTCCATCGCCGGCGGCACCTTTCTCTAGCAGGCATTTGGCAATCTCGTAGCCTCGACCAGATAGCCACGACGAAACGCGATCAGGTGCAAACGCCCTACTAAACACTAAGGAGGTGTCCTCGACAGTGATTCTACTATCTAAGAGTTTGGAAAATGCCGACGGAGACAGCGTTGTAGTCGCGTCAACCAAAGTCTGGCAGTCATCTGCGGTGGCAGAAGCACGGTGGTTTACAAGCAGTTCGATAAGTCTCTCATCGGGATCTTCTTCGTTGACAGCACGGCCCAGAGAAGAATGGAGAGAGCTGGGAACAGGTTTTCCTGCTTGGAAAACCCAGTTCATAATGGCAAATCTTGTGTCTCTGCTTAGGTCCCAGCAAGCATCCATCGCGCGGACTAAGGTGTGAGAAGATGGTCGTTTCTGACGCCCACCAACCTCAACAATACCTAATAGCATCTCCAAGTTACCCAAAAAGGCGCTCCTCGCTGCTTTTTCGACAGCCTCTCCATCATTGTAATCAGGACTCGCTCCGTACACTAGCAGAAGTCGGACGAGATCTTTCCCGTCGTTTCCATACCTCCCAGCTGACACGAGTTGAGCATCAACTACTTCGCCGGAGACTCCTACCTGCAAGAGCAATTTGAAGATCTCTGCTCGCTTCTTTAAGTCTCCTACTTGCGTAGCGGCTTGAAATCCTCTCTGCAGCGTTTTTTGGGCGACTCTCGATTCGCCTGCTAGCAGCATTGCGAGGACGTCGACTGCCCCTGCCTTGCAAGCTTCTATGATGGCCTGACCGTCCTTATGTTCTACGCTGCCCCCATTCTGTACTAAGATGGTACCGAACTCTACGTCGCCATCGGAAGCGGCTGCTAATAGCGCATCCGATACTACTTCTCCCGATGCGCCAGCTTTTAGTAAACTGATAGACGACATGCTTCTCGATCTTTTGTTCTTGCCCCTCGTTGCCTGAGCAAAACTTGTGTTGAGAATCTCGACGGGGAAAGTCTTCTTGCCTAGAATCAGCTCTACGACGTCCTGCTTTTCTCCCTTAACAGCCTCGATCAAAGCCAGGCCGTCTCGGGTATCTGCACGGGCTAAGAGAGTATTGATGAGCGGTATGTCGTCTGGATAAGTACTGACGGCAAAGACGAGAGCTCTATTCACTTCAGTTGCCGGTATACCGCCTTCTAGGATTTTTTGCGCGAACGTCAGCCTATCCATTAATTCACGAATGCGAAGGGCGTGCGGCATAGCAAACGCCATCGAAGTAGGGGTCGGAGTGGCCGTGAATAAAAGCTCTACCAATTGCATGTTTGCCGCGGCTACTGCTCGACACAACGCTTCGGCATTCATAGCATTGATATCGGCACCGTTTGCTAGTAGGACTTTTATTGAAGAGAAATTTTGTTCGTGCGAAGGTACTTTCAAAATAGCCAACACTTCTTGTAATAGCAGCCTGGTAGCCGTATCCTTCGACTGCGTTCGGCGTAATAATACATCTAGCTTTTCGGTTTTACCTGTGGATACTGGGAGATTTCCTATGCTCTTTAGACTCCGTTCTAGGCTACTAGCATTGGGCTGCCCCAGACTTAGAATCATCCCTAGAATTTCCGAGTCGGAATGTAGCGCGGCACGCTCTACAGCTATCCCCTCGTTAATATTGACATCCGCATCCCCCTGCTGCAGCAACGTTTTAAGTAGTCTTTTATCTGGCGGATCAATCTGTATCGCTGTCTCGACAGCTGCTGATACTTCAGGACCCCCCTGTGATGCGCCGGCTGTTAAGAGCATGTTGATCATTTGAAACCGTATCGAGCCTTCATCGACTTCCATAGCCCTAGGAATCGCTCTGGCTGCTACTTGGATCGTGGGCTTGCTTTTGAGCAATCGTTCTAAGAGTTGGACATCCTTCTGTGAAATAGCTGCCGTGATAGTGTGGCCTTCGTTAAAATTTACATCTGCATTATAGCGGAGGAAGAGTGCGATGAGCTTCTCATCTCGGTGTGGTGGTTGCTCGTCGATGGTGTTCTCGAGGGCCGAATGAACCGACGGTCCAGTAAGTCCAGCCCTCAAAAATGACTCCGAGATCTGATACCGCGCAAGGGGGGGTAGATTCCGCACGCTAGGGAAGACCTGAGCGAGAGCAACGGGGTTGGGCGGCTTATTCGAAAGAATCAAGTTCGTAATAGCTACGTCCCCTTTCTTCACGGCGATCTGCAACGCTAGGGCACCTTTATGATCTGTCGACGCGGTCTCGTGTCTCTCAAATACCATGCTTCGCGGACCTTTCCGAATATCTTTGACCCCGACAAATTTACCTTTGGGAAATAGCGGCGTGAGAAGTATTTTAACCGCCTCGACATCGCCGGCTTCTACCGCGTCAATTAGCGCCTCGTCCAAGGGCGCTCCGGATGCACCTTTGTGAAGCAGCAGATTAAGGAGCGAGTAACGTTCTTCGAATCTCAACTTTTTTGGCAAAAGCTCTACGCACTCGGACGCATGATGAGAGCTGAAATTGGATTTCCCATTTAACATAACCTCTACCAAGTCGACCTTGCCCTTTGAGACAGCTTTGCGAACAGCGATCGCATCCTGGTATTCCATCGACGCACCATAAGAGACTAAGAGATGCACCATTTCGAGGAAGTAAGTGGCGCACGATTGTACCAGAGCTTTCGATACCAGATCACCTTCCGCTCCAGCGCACAACAAGATCTCCGCCATGGCTATCTTTTCGTTGGGGTTAATGTTTTGGTGACTCATGAGCTGGTCAAACGCTTCGTTAAGGCCGGGTTGAGCTGGTGGCTTATTACCGAGAACAATAGCGAGAGTGATATCTCTCCGGCCGAGAGCTACGGCAGCTTTCAACGCCGCGGCACCATCGTGATTGCCGTCTGCTGTCGACTGGCTGAGGTGCATTACCGTACCCAGGCACCCAACCCTCGCTGCCTCAACCATGGATTGTGATATCCATGACGATGACGGCCGTCCGTCGGATCCCAGAATAAGCGCGACTAGATCGGGCTGGCCTCCAATAGCGCAAACTTGTCGAAATGCATCCTGTCCGTCAGCAGTCTGAGCTACACTCGCGCCATATCTTATGAGAAGCGCGACAATGGCCGCGTTTCCGTCACGGATCGCAGTGGGCAATGCGGTATCTAGGCTTAAAGAATCGGCGTAAGGCAAAAGAACCTCGATCATTTCATAGTGGCCATTCTTGACGGCTATCTGGAGCACTTGGCTGCGTTCAGCCAAATCGATACTCTTTCTTCTGCTTAGCAAACTAGTTCGACTCTTCTGCGCCAAGTTGAGGTTCCCTCCGGCTAAATTCAATTTGAGTATTAGGCATTCGGCAACGCCTGGTGATCCTTGGTTGGTAATATGAGCCACGAGGGTGTTGTAAATTTCCCGGTATTCCCACGTCTTCTTTTTTGTTGTGAAGGCGCGCGAGATACTCCCCTTTGGCTGGTGACCTTGGGATTCGCTAATACGCTGTCTCTTAAGTAGTTCTTCTGCTAAGAACTCATCGTTATCTGCCCGGTAGGATGGCGGCTGATCAGGCCTCGCCAAGGGCGGCGGGGGAGATCGACTAGTTATACCCCATTCTTCGCCTAGTGCTTGAAGTCGCGTTTGCTTATTTTCCTGAATATAAGTGCGCTCCATGCTATAGACGAGACTAGGCACGTCGTAGCATTAAACGAGCGAGGTCTTCTTTTAGGGAGACACAGGAGAATGCTACTCCCTGAGGATGTCAATGTTAAATTAAGCTACGAGCTTTAGGTATGTAGTCATGAATGCAAATGCACCCCAATAAATTTAGAGGATATCTATGTAGAAGATATCTATCTCATAGCCTCTTGGTAGCCAATATGTACTAAAGGAAAATGATGAAGGTAGTTGATAAATCGTGGCCAACGATGTGACGGATGACAAAATTAGGTACCTAGGCGACAGGAAGACAATGATGTGCTCCAACCAATGCAGATAATTGATTATCGCCTGTTTACCTAGAACGAGGCAAGCGAGTGATAATAAGAACGAATGTGATGTCGAAATAAAAAGAAAAAGATACGAGTAAAAGAGAAGAAAAGACATGGGATGTTTCGGTACGCCTCAAAAGTATGAGACACGCCAGGGTCCAGGAGAGAAACAGCTTAAGCCATATTCAGGGGTCTTGGGTGGATCACCGCACGGGAAACATGTGGAACTAGGTATTAAAACATTTCCGTTATTTCTCCATTTAACCTCATCTAATAGTAACCTCGTCTAACCTCGTCTAACCTCGTGCTGTTGTTAACTGCCACGCATCCCTCGGTCTCTAATTCGCTTACCGGCCTGTCGACCTGCAGTATGTGGGCTGCCGTCGCGTCCCGGAAGTAATATAATTAATCTGCAATCTGCTGCGTACTATGCTCATGCTGCCCAACCGATCACTCTCGTCATGGTGGTAGCGAGTACGACAAGTACGTTGATTCAACAGCTGATTCGATATCGTCTCTCTAGACAAGCGTCTTGGTAGACGGGTAGCTCGAAACGTAGAGTGGCTGTGCATAGGTACTCTATCGGGTTGAGGTACGTAACCAGATTATCTTGGGTTGTACAGGTCTTGGATAAACGAAACTTCAGGGATATCGTAGACAGTTCACCACGTATGACAAATCGGAAAACAGCTGGGTTATCCTCGATTGGACGGAAAGGAGTGCATAATTCATGTTCGATGACAGCTTGATGTTATCATCGTCTAGTGGCTCAGCTCGAGCATGACGCTCGTAAAATCTTTTATTCACCTAACCTGTCAACGGGAGGTGGTTCGCGTTTCGGTATCAAGGCGGAGCTTTCGTCTATTCTCTAGGTAAACGCGCAAGGATCAAATTGCATTGCCCAGTCAAGTTAAGTTGCTAATCAATTCCCACCAATAATGCGGCGCGGGGTAGCTATCTGCTCGCGCATCAAGAGGTCTTACCCTTGACGCCAGCTAGCAGCTCGGCTGGAGGCTCCTGTCGGTATCCCTTCGGGTTGTTCGACACCCATCTCCATAGATCCTCGCATGCCTTCTCCATACTGAGCTCTGTCTTCCACTGCAGTTCCTGGTTCGCTCGCGTCGGGTTGGCAGTAAGATCTAGCACGTCACCTTGTCTTCGTGGCACTACCTCATATGGCAGGTCGCGACCGACAACCTTGCTGAACGCCTTGATGATCTCGAAAACGGTGCTACCTCTGCCGGAACCCAGGTTCCACGCCTTGACGCCGGGCTTGTGTTCACGAAGATAGTTTAACGCGACTAAATGACCCCTTGCAAGATCGACGACGTGGATGTAGTCGCGGATGGCGGTCCCGTCTCGGGATGGATAGTCTACGTAAGATTCTTATTAGCGTCTTCCATAACATCAAAGTTTTGGGACTAAGCCTGGCTTACCATCTCCGAAGACCAGAATTTTTGGTCGATCACCAGTCGCAACTTTGCCCAGCAACGGCAGCAAGTTATATGGTACGCCTTGAGGATCCTCACCCATAATACCGGTGGGGTGTGCACCGCAAGGGTTGAAGTACCGCAGGTTGGCGCCATTCCATTGTTCAAACGGCTTGTCGGCCTTCTTCAAGTTTTGGCGCTGCGCGCCGATAAAGTCCTCGATCATGTTCTCGACAATGGCCTTAGTTCTTCCGTAAGTGTTTGTAGGCCCAATAGGGCAGTGCTCTGGGATGGGAATCATGTTCTCGAAACGAGTCGCGTCGCCGTAGACCGTTGCCGAAGAGGAAAACACTATGTTGGTAACATCATGCTTCTTCATGGAACCTAAGAGGGAGATGGTACTACCGACGTTTACGCGGTAATACTCAAGAGGGATCTCGGCAGATTCGCCGACAGCCTGGTTCGTAAGTCAGCGGCATGGCATGGGCGATGGAGAATTGGCGAGCTTGCCTTCAGCGCGGCAAAGTGAATGACGCTATCGATTTGGGGATGAGCAGCGAAGACTTTGTCGAGCTCATCTTGCTCCGTAAGGTCAACTTTGTAAAAAATTGGTCTCTTGCCGGAAATAAGCTCGATGCGGTCGAGAGCAACCTCGGACGAATTGTATAGGTTGTCTACAATGATGACCTCGTAACCATGCTCAAGCAAGGCAAGCGTGGTGAAGGATCCAATGTAGCCAGTGCCGCTGCGTGCGCATGTTTATTAGCATAAACGTATACCTTAATTGACGGCTTGCCTTTGTTCTAGGACGTAATAATTATAAAGGGGGGCGCGAAAAAGGCGAATAGGTATAGGTTCAAAATAAACCTCACTTACCCGGTAATCAGAACAGTTCCTACAGCCATCTTTAAAAGTTGAACAGACCAATTGATGGGATGAAAAGGATAGAGGATACGAACCACAATACAAATCGAGGCTTATAGAGGGGCATCTGTTTATAGAGGGGGGGGGAGAGGAGGATGTGCGATAGATATGCGATAGAATCGCGACTTTTGGGGATGCGGCGGTCAACAACAATCTCCATTTTAAAATCGGAACGAAATTGGAGGGGTTACGGTTTGCCCCTCCTTCCGATAGATGTATTTACAGTAGATAAACCCTATTGGGACTGTAGAAGATGCAGTAGCGGGGTTGGAGTTGCACAGTGTGAAGACATTGGAGGACATGGGTTATTAACTATCAGTCAGTTAATAGTCTGTTAGAAGCTGTCACACAAACAGGTCAGATCAACGCCACCTGGGTATTCATTGTATCGCCATCAACATGGATAATTTAACTGGTAATTTACCTAGGTAGGTACCTTGATACCGCATAAGCTTTTTGTAATGACGATGCATCGACGATCTATGAGCTCCTGGATAATTACTAATAATATGAGATACCTACGCTTATTGCCAACAGGTATAAACAGGGGCATATAATCGATTTAATAAGAGATAAGTTCCAAAAATAAATTCTAACGCTATTACATAGGGTTAATGTAAGGGAAATCTAAACCGTTCGTTTGGGTCAAGAATACATACTCCCTAATGTACTTAATTCACCCCACTTGTTCTATATATCTAGCCGGGAATGCTAGGTGATGCCTAATGTTAGCAGCTTACATAAGGTAGGTAATATACAATGGAATACAGCTTGCCAAGATGTCGTGGCTTACGCGTTTAGCGTCTACGTGTGTGGCGCCGTAAGTTATTAAGCCCAACTTTTCGCTCGCCATCGAACTTGTACATTGTTAAATTGTTACCTAAATAGGTAGGGTTCCATATGCGCGGCGCGACGCGACCAGATGACTTCAAGCTTGGAATTCCGATACCCTAATCCCTTCCCTAATTTATTCGCAATCTTGAAATATACGGCCAGTTATGGATTATGTCATCGGCATTTTGACCAATTCGACAAGTCCATTCCAATCGTTTCTTTGACGATTTTGGATGCACCAGTAGAGATACTACAAAGAGCAAAGAAAAGCATTGTGCACCTCGTGCTCAAAGCCGTCTTCGGAAACATCACATCAAGTCTCTTCCTAGCTTAACAACTCCGGCCTGCAACCTTTATGCATCAAGTACTACGCCTACAGAGTGTCGCCGGACCCGGTAGACTCCCGCCCTTGTACGCCGTAGTAGCTCTAGTACCACTTAACAAAGCATAGTACTACTTTTGCGCCCGGACGCTTTCAGCTTCACATCATCGCGCGAGGTCTTAGGTATTAGGCAAGGTGGCTAGGACAACGGGAGAATGACCAGATCTAGATCTATTCATCTACATCTACCTCCATCAAAAAAAGGATTCATCAACATTACATTTTTCCTTCATCTTTTATCGTGATCCCTCCGATCCGCCAACCGTCTCTACGATAGGCTAGTCGCGTATGATCTGTGAAGTGACTTAACCTATATTTTGAATTCTGGGGTAGGGGTGAGCTTGGGTACGTTCTAGCAGCTCATTTTTCTCGCCGTCTCAATTGTTACCTTGTGAGTTGCTATCACTTTTCACACGAAGAGGGCCGAGGCCGAGAATCATGTTATATTTCACAGCGTCTCATTCCGACCCGCCGCCTTGATTCCTTCACACGTAGAGTGTTGCGCATTATTACGAGTCTTTCCTATACTTTGCTAACCTGGTCCTTAGCTTTCCTGCCGGGATCATTCCGGTTTAATCTATCATGTCTGGACGTAACACTCGTGCGAGAAGCCGTGCTACCGGCACAAGCAGCACCCCTAACACCGCGCGCCAAAAATTCTATTCTGAACCGCCACCAGCAGATCTTCCTAGTCTATATCCGGTTCATGATGGATCATATGGCGTCAATACGCATATAAACCTCGACTCTGCAAAGAAGGGTCGAGGTAGAAAGGCCAAACCTGGATTCGTTAACGAGGATGACGAAGATAGGCACTTTACCAGAAGAATGAATAGTAAAGACGGTAAGCGTTATGCTATGGAGAACGACCTCAAAAGAATTGTCGGGGAGACCGTCGAGGAAGCCGAAAAAGATAACGGAGTCGAAGAGGGAACGAACATTGCAGGACAGGAGCTGCGATCAAGCATGGCTCTTGTGGATGATTCCTATCAACCGAATACCCAACCAGACGTCCAGCAGTCCGCTCAAGATGGATCCCAGGCCCAGGCCCAGTCCCAACTTCCGAACGAAGGGGACAGAGCAGACGGCAATCATCAAGACGAAATTGTAAACCAATATAACAAGTACCAATACGATCCAAAGTACGGGTGGAAACCACGCATCCAACGTGTCGACGATTACAAGGGTCCTAGTGTAACTAAGCTGGGCCGGATGTTCACGGCCGAGGGGAAAGACAAGCAGAAACCACCGTATGCTCCTATTCAGTATAGATCCCCCGATCCTGAAATTCTTATCCACAATGCACATCCATCGGTACCGTCTCCATCTGAAGGCTCTTTCTACGGAGTGCCAACAGGACGAGGTGCCCCCTTTCCCTCTACATCATTTGTTGCTCCTGCACGCGCTCCTATACGTCTTGATTCGTCAAGGAGTTTCACTACCGAGAATGTATTATATGGTGACGCAACGCTCACGACACCCTCAAACAGAGACGGCCAGGCACCTGCGCTTGGACTTTCGGTAAACGAAACTAAGCCTATTTCTCGCGGGGGCAACAACTCTACGACCCAGAATACCGGGTATGTAGAGATTCCGAACGAGAACAACTCCGCGGCCGCTGCCTATCCCCCCGCTAACAACGGCGGCCCTACACCTTCGGGGCCTAAAGAAATTCCTAAGGAGCCAGGTTTGACCCCAGCTCAATGGCAGAGAGTAGAAAGCCTCATCCGAGATATGCGAACGTCGCCGCGGCACCTACATTTCGACGCAGCTTCCATCCCTGCTTACACCTTAGACCATCTGACGCCGCGAGAAATCCGGGCGGTAAGGGCCTTAATACAGGATATGGGTAACGATCAGGCGACGACGGCAAAAATCATGGCCGAGTTCGACAGAGTTACCGAGCGTGCCGAGCATGATCAACAAGCAAAAGCGTCGAGGAAAGATTATGTCACCAAATATAAGCATTCGGCTAACTCCGACGCTGTAAACAATATCCATGATGTACCTGCTGCTGATAGTACTCCCGGCGAAGATATCTCCAATGCGGCTGATAACGGCACAGTCGCAAACACCGACGGAAATGTTAATAGTGGTCAAATGTCAGGGGGGGGGGTTCCTCCGGTCCAGGAGATGGAAGATCTGAATCCTCTTGGTAACGAGCTCGATGATGCTGCCGAATATGAAGATGTAGCCGAGGATGATCGTGCTAATCACGGCCATAATCAAAATTTTGCCGATGACGCCGTAGATGATTCATCCAACGACTCGGGTCCGGATTTTTTTCGTCTCAAATCGAATTTAGATCGACCCAGAAGACGTCGCACAGAACGAAATCACGCACGGAAGCGTCGCTCATTGTTTAACTGGGCGGCACTTGGAGGCCCGAATGCATGGGCGAGCACAATTTTCGTATTTCTAACCATTTTATTCTGGGCCTGGCTTCTATTAAGTCTTATTGGCGGAGCTTCTACATCACCACGAGACGATGTCTTTTCTGGCACCGGCGGACGATGGCTTAGTTGGGATAGCATGAAGAACAACCTTGGTAAGATTATACCTGGGAATATAAGAGGGGGTAGAAACAATATTGATCTCGAGTCGGGGGATACCCAAACAAAACTCGTCAATAACCTCACACCAAAAATCCCTGATCAAGTTTTCGTCGAGACGGACGGAAAGGGCAATTTCAAGATATCACAAGATTTCTGGCACGCTCTACGAGATTTAATTAAGGAAGATGATATAATTCTGACTTTGGAAAACGTCAAAAAGGCGGCCCCGGAAATCTCGAACGCGCACTGGCTCGCGATAAAATCACGTTTAAGCAAGGACGGGTTCGGGTTACAACCCGGGTCAAACACTTCCTCGGGAGAGCATGCCGCACCAATTGATAAAGCATCATTCCTGCGGTCCTGGGACCACTGGGTGAGTCAGAACAAGGAAGAATTGAAGAGAATGGTGGGTGGGGTTGCCGTCTCTAGGGAAGAATTCATAAAACTATTCCGAGGCGAAATTAAATCTTACCAGCAAGAAATCCGCAAGGAGCTCGTGGCTCAGGATGCTCGGATCAAAGAGCTCGTGGATACCGTGACCAAACTCCGTAATTCTGCTAAGAATACGCATGGAGGTTTGACCGAAAGGGAAGTCAGAACCATATGCGATGGAGCAATACGGAAAGCTATCGAGAACGCTAAACTCGACGCCTTAGCCAGCGGCCGTATACGCGGCCACGCGAACGATATGCTCATAAACCAGGTCAACTTCTTCGGCATAGGCGCAGGCGCAGTCATCGATCCGCATTCCAGCTCATTAGCCTGGGAACCCCCCGACGACTACTTCAAGCGAAGAGCTAAGTGGATCCGACGTGACGGCTACAGGCCCCAGCCCCCATCGTCTGCTGTAACCTCCTGGAGCGAAGAAGGCGAATGCTTCTGCGCCGGGAGAACCGTCAGGGGGGTACCGCAAATCGCCAACGCGATTGGGGTTATGACAAGCCGCACCGTCATTCCACAGCACCTAGTTGTAGAACATATCCTGCCCGGCTCGACACTGGACCCGGGCGCGATACCCAAGGACATCGAGGTGTGGGCGTATATCGAAGAGGTGACGCTGCGTGACGAGGTACGCGCCTTCTCAGCGAGTCACATGCCCATCCCACTCGCAGTCGAGGTTACCACGGGACCGGAAGGCTTTGTCAAGATCGGCCACTTCACGTACGAACACAGGGACTACGGCGATGGCGTTCAAATCTTTAAGATGAGCAGCGAGCTTGCGCGCATGCGTGCCGCTACCAGCCACATCATCGTCAAGGCGGTAACAAACTACGGCGCGGACCATACGTGCTTCTACCGCCTCAGACTATACGGCGAAGTCGTAGAAGCGACATCGTGGGGGGTAGGCCGTTGAGACCAAGGCGTTTAATACGTGTCTACTTAATTGAGAGTCATCCCGTGGGGGGAAGAGGCGGCAGCACAAGCACGAGATGAGACTGCATAAGCGAAAGCGAACAAGGCGGGCACGCAGACACAATAGACGGGTTGAGTTAGTTCATCCAACCAACGACCCAACAAGAAAGCTTAAGGAGTTTTGGTATCGATTCTTGGTATTTCGCATGAAGGGCAGGGAAGAAGGGCTGGCAATGGTCAGAGGGATTGATGTGATGATACCAAGCTGTAAATAAATAATATTTTGCTCAATTTTAGCTTTTATTTTTCCCTTGATGTTTTCTCTCGTCGATCAAGGAGATGTGCATGCGCACTTTGATACGCCGGTTAAGCAAATACTATAAACAGGTAGCGGTCTTAGTCTATTGAAATCCACATGAGTGCATCAAACGACTTCGCCCTTGAAGGTGGCAAAGTACAACATGTCATTTATGACGGAAAAGGGGGCGGTTAGAAAGAAGTAACTGCAAGCCTTTGAATACCAATTCCGCTACATAAGATCCTCAAAGGCTGAATATTTCTAATTCTGTCCCGATAAACACCTCATACATAATCAGCAGTTCATCTTATATCACTCGTAATTAATAAGCCTCGCTATTCCCTACGCCTACTGGACCCTTGATACATAAAAGTCGTCTATCACGATGAAATCGACCAAATCGCATAATGAGCGCACCCGCCTATCTATTGCTTCTCCCAGTAACTCTAGAGAAAGTAAGCGGAGATGATATCTATAAGGAAGAAACCAAACAAGTAGGTAAATAACCAATACTCTCTTTATCTAACCAACCCATCCGAAAGGCTCGAATCTTCGAGCTTTCCTGCCTCCGTGTAAGAGTACATACGTATGGACATAAACCTGTGTAGAACACCAAATATACTGCCCTTAGTCCACCGAATCGTGTTCGTCATCACCAGGATTTCGTGCGAGCTATCCACTGTTTTAAATAAATCGCAACCCATAAGAGAGGCAGCCATCTCGATGTTTGCTTACTTATTCTCTTTATGAAAACATGACGACACTATCGGTCTCTACCCAGCCTTTCTTCTCTATCTTCCGTTAATTCATACGCCGGTCGGAAGTGTTGCCCGTCTACTTTGCTGCTGCACCCTTTCCCGCCCTCCTTTAGCGCCGGATTCGGGTGCGTATCGTCTATGCCGCCTAGCGATGTGTATCCCATATCGTAAAGTGGGCAGTATGGAATGTCTAGAGCTCGTATAAACTAATCCCTCATTTTAGTATTTGTCCACAAGCTACTAGTTTATTATCTTATTCCTATTTAAATCCTAGCTAAGAAAACTGCCGAATGGAAGGAATAACTAATAAGCAATGAAGGGAGGAACTTACGCCCCAAACCTCACGATAATGCCAATCGATGACTGGGTGTATACGCATGAAGCGAGGCCAATCGGCATCTGTTTCATCGAAAAAAGTCAGGGCTGCGCCGTGTGGATCAGTCCTCCTCGTTCCGACGAACACGGCTTTGACCTCGGGGCGGTCACGCAGGTATTCGGTCAACGCAGGTTTCATGGGCTGGTTCGACGTGGTGAGATCGAGGTGGTAAACTGACGAGGTCGTCGCGACAAATTCATCTACCTCGACAAAGGGGAGAGGCGGCCGGATGTAAAGGGCTTGTAGTCGGTGCGGGAATGGCAGAGGCGAGGAAGATTCGGGTCGGGCGGCTGTCGAGGACTGTGCCGAGGATGACTGCAATGAAACGGACGAGGGGAGCGAGGCTAGAATTAGTATTAAAAGGACGAGGCAGTCTTTCCCGCCGTTGTAAGATAGAGATAATCCTTCAGGTCTACCGTTATTGCGGTTAGCTCGGGGAATTTGGACTCGTAAACGGAAGGGAAAGGAAAAGAAACAAGATTAAAAGGGGGAGTGTGCACCTATATCGCCGCAGCGCTTCGTCTATGACACCTCTTGCGATAATTATTTGGTTCTTCACGGAATTGAGGATATTATCCTCTGTGGGTGTATCGAGAAAGCTGTCCACCTTAGCCTTGAGTCCGTGACATAGAACCTCGAGCTCGTTGGACGTTGTGCCGTTCGTACGAGGATGGGACGGAGCCGACCCGTTCTCAATTGTTGCCATATCTGTCTCGGTATAGTCTGGCTGTGTAGGCACTATTCTATTCTCTCTAATTTGATCGTTGGTAGAATCAGATGTCCTCGAGGCTGAGAACGGCGGGGGGGTTGCTGTTCATGGAGTGTCGCTTGCCATGCTACGCCTTGGGAGCCTTAGAAAAAGGTCGTCTTTCTCATATCGGACCGAGACGACGGGGATGCAAATAATATGAGTAAGGGTAGATTAAAGGTGGGACCTCGTTGTCGCGGCTGACGAGATGATTGAATGCGACGTTCCTTACAGTAAGACGACTTGACAATTTTATGGGTCAAGGCGGCTAAAGGTCCCCTCCTTTTGTAGGTGGGAAGGTGGGAAGGTGAGAAGGGGGCATGGAGGGGTCGCGGGGTAGTATATGTACTTAAGGTACCTAGGTATGTAGGTACCGATTAAGTATACATCTCCTGCTACATTATGTTAAATACCTAGGTTAAGTACTTGTATTACTGTTGGAATATGGGGAATAGCCAATTATGTAATCTAGTCACGTGCCACCACGTGCGTGGGGCTAAGCCTAAAAGGGTTTACCTTTTAGGCTAACCCACACACACACAACAAAACAACAAGCAACAACAGATCGTGATAGCCTCATTTCAGTACCGTGTGTTTCGTTTCCTCCCCTTTCCTTTGCCGTACGCTTATTGGTGTACACCTAATCCTTACCTAATTATTACCTTATACCTGGTCCTTCCTACAATTACCTCTAGAAACAATTACTCTAACCTAAACAACAACCTGGTAGAACTGCAATCGTATCGTCCTATTTAAATTATACCTAAATATATTAATAGGTTCATCAATCGAACCTTCAAACTCTTCAATATTCGAGCAGTCCTGCAGCCAAAGCCTCGTACTCCTCTAGGGTATCTGGTGCTTCGCCAACTTCGATAACTTTTCCTTTACCCTTTCTACTCTTAGCCTTCTGCCTCTCGTCTTCTGAGTCGTCTTGGAACCACTTCTTCGCTTTCTTCCTCGGACGCTTCTCTTCAGACGTTTCGCTACCACTCCTTTCCCTTTCCCCTCCCCCGTCCCCTTTTCCTACCAATGGTAGAGATGCCATGAGAGCGAGAGGATCTTCTCCGTCGTTACCACCCGAGAGTCTAGGCATGCTACCCATTGCCTCGTCATTTTCCATCGCCTCCCGAGCTTTTCGTTTCTCTTTCTTCTCCCGCCGCCTGTTCTTGGCGAGCTGCTTATCGCTAATATCCGCTTCCTTGACCTTAACCGCTTCGCTCTCCACGAATTTCTGTCGCTGAACCTCTGCGGATCCGTCCTGTATAAAGTCTACTTCGCCCTTGATTCTATACGGATGATGCGCCATCCCCTCGTCGTCGAATACCACCTTATCTCCCTTGCCTTTAAATTTGAGCATCTTTTTCTTAGACTTGAGCATCTTTTCTCTGCGCTTAGAGTCTACCACGAACGGCTCTTCGCCGCCAAGACCTGTGATAATCTTCTTCCCAGGAGCCAGTCCATTACCCTCCTCGGCATCATCTAAGTCGTTTCCTTGTAGTACTCGCTTTACGGAAAGGAAGTCCTGATCGTCATCACTGTCATCGCTTGCTCTTTGTTCTTCGTCTCCAATCATTCTATTGTAGTGACTTGTTAACACGTCTTGGTTCGTCCTCTCAAACATGCGGTCGTACTTCGTCCGGATTTCGCCCTTCTTTCGCTTTTTCTTATCTTCGTCGAATTCGGACTCTGAGTCGCTAGACAACCCAGCACGAGGCGCATTCTTCAACTTCTTCACATCTTCACCTTTCTGGAATCTGATTTGCGGCGCGCCAGGCAATCCCAAGCTAGCAGCATACGCATCTAAATCTAGCTTTTTCAGGTTGAAGATTTCCTTGTCTCTCTGTAGGTGAACAGAACGGGTGTAACTGATAAATGCTTTTTGCCCAAGGTACTTTAGATCCGGATTCTTGAAACACATATCCTGAATCTGGTTCCTGATGCTCTGCTTCTTCTTATCCCGCACGTTGACTTTTTGTATGGGTACTTTCCTCTGCTCTAATCGCTTTAGCATGCCTTTCTCCTCGCTCGGGTCCAGAAATAGCACTGCCTTTCCATCTCTTTCGTAACGCGCAGTCCGCCCAACTCGATGAATGTAGGTGTCAGTATCTTCAGGACAGTCCATCTGCACTACCCAGTCAACTGCAGGGAAGTCCACACCACGTGCGACCACGTCCGTGGCAAATAGGCAGGAATATTTAGCCGCGGAAAATCTCGACGTAATCTCCAGCCGCGCCACTTGCTTCTGCCTGCCATGTAAATGTAGTAGCGGAATACCAGGTTGTAAATGACGAAAGCTCTCGTATACGAAACGAACTTGTTTTCCTGACGACAGAAATACAATCATCTTACTCTTGAGGTTAGCTTTTATAAAGCCATATAGAGTTTCCATCTTTTCTGCTACGGGCGTGATAAGGTAGTGTTGTGTTAGCGTCGTAGGGGTCGCGGCAGCGGCATCTTCGTGGACGGCTACGTATTCGGGATCTTTTAAGCTCAGCCTTGCCAAATCCGAGACCTTCTTGCTTTGCGTAGCGCTGAACAACATCGTCTGCCGCGATTTGGGAAGATGTTCCACAAGTGCATCCACGGCGGATTGGAATCCCATATCCATTATTCGATCAGCCTCGTCTAAGACTAGTATCTGTAGATTGTCGACATCGAAACCGGCCGTCTGATCTAGATGCTGTAGCATACGACCTGGGGTACAAACTAGAATGTTCATCCTCCCCAACCTTTCAGCTTCTTCGCGTAGACTTTTGCCTCCGATGACCAACCCGGCGGAGAAGGTATGGTATCTCCCAATCTTACGCAGCACCTCAAAAATCTGCACGGCAAGCTCGCGCGTAGGGGAGATAATGAGAGCTCCTAGGCCGTCGTATTCGGTCCATTGCGCGCGGTAAAGCTTCTCGAGGACGGGGACTAGGAAAGCAAGAGTCTTTCCGGAACCGGTCTTTGCGGCGCCGAGAATATCGCGACCTTTTAAGCCAAGGGGAATCGCTCGGGCCTGAACATCAGTTAAGTTTTGGAAGTGCGACGCTTCGAGGCCAGAAGTAGTTGGTTTCGATAGTGGCAGCGTTGAAAATTTGGACGTGTCGTCAGACTTCAGGTCCTAAAAAGGAAAAAGAAAGCATTCTGTCAGCTCTATTCTTCAAACCGACATTTTAAGAAGAGTATCACTTACAAGCTCGTCTACGGCATTTTGTAATTTTTGGACATCTTCCTGGTCCCGTTTCCTCTTTAACGACTTTGTGTTTTCCTTATGCGACTGCTGCTTTTGCGGCGCACGATTCCCAGCACGAACGGCAGGCATTGTGATTTTCAATTACTGATGACTTATAATAGAAATCTTAACTTGGACTTGATGCACCTTGTAAATCTTAGAGAGAGAAAAAAAGACTTAGCGGGGATTCTGCCCAGGCTCTTCCGTACAGTTTAGCGGGTTTTGGCCCACTTGGTTCCGTTATCTAGGTACATGTAGGTCTTGACCGCCTTTCAGCCACGGAGGCTTAACTCAGTCCAATAGCGGAAATGACTAGGTTAGGTATTGTACCTAGATACCTATAACCATCGCTGTAACCATCGTGTCAAATCAAGTTTCGGGAGATCTTGGATTGGAAATTATTAATTATTAAGAGCAACTTCTTCTCTCAACCTTCAAGTTTAAGTACCCAAGGTATCAACTAAATTGGGCATCTATTTTCTTACAACGGTCTTTTAAAACACTAGAATTACGCCTTATATGAATCAACATTTACATCCGATCATAGCCTAGCCTTCTCCTTTTCGGATTCAGCTTCTTCGGCAATCAGTTCAGCAGCCCTCTCAGCAACACCCAATACTGTCAACATAGGATTGATAGTAGGAATAGTTGGGAATATTCCAGCATCAACAATGCGCAGCTTCTTTAGTCCTTTGACCTTTAGCTTCTCGTTAACAACAGCCATCTCGTCTTTCGTTGTGTCGCCCATCCTGGTTGTTCCGCATGGGTGGTAAACCGTGTGCGCTGCTTTGCGCGCGTAGTGGCTAAGATCTTCGTCCGACTGAACTTTCGGTCCAGGTGCAATCTCCTTCTTGATCCAGTCTTTGAACGGTGCTTGCTCTGCTACCTTGCGTGCCGCTCGCATGCCGTATACCAAAGTAGCCGCGTCATAGCCTTCCGGGTCCGTGAAATACCGGAAATCCAGCGACGGTTTAACATTGGGATCCGCAGATGTAAGATATAGTCGACCCCGGGAGCGCGGCCGCGGGATGTTCGGCGTCATGCAAAAAGCATAGCCGTCTGGGATATCGGGATATCCTAATCGGAGGGTGTTGAGCGTGAATGGGATCTGGTAGCAATGCATCATGACATCCGCAATATCTCCATCGGAAAGGCCCTGTGGATTGGCAGCCGACTTCTTAGCTCCGGCACCAGGTGCTTCGCGACGCAAGAAGATTCCCGCGTCAGAATCCATCGTCGTTTGATTTTGCGGCACTGGTTTCTTCAGCTCCCACATGATAATACTTTCGGGGTGATCCTGAAGGTTCTCACCGACGCCCGGAATATCGCGGACGACGGGGATATTAAGATCTGACAGCTGCTTCTTAGGCCCAAGACCTGATAACAACATAAGCCGAGGGGTATCTACAGCCCCTGCGCTCAATATCGTCTCGGTCTTCGCCTTGATA
Source organism: Daldinia decipiens (assembly GCF_022478715.1). Lineage (NCBI taxonomy): Eukaryota > Fungi > Ascomycota > Sordariomycetes > Xylariales > Hypoxylaceae > Daldinia > Daldinia decipiens. The sequence goes on from NW_026054599.1 coordinate 99,070, forward strand.
GTACGCGACGAGCCATCTTCCAACGTCAAAGCTACTCCGCTAACAGCATCTCCGCTAACGTTGATTTTCGACACCCACGCATGCGTCAGGATCGTCAGGTTCGGCCTCTTCTCTTCACCCCTCAGGATGGGATGGATATACGCGACGGAAGCACTGGATCGTCTTCCGTCGTCTGGATTGTAGCTCACCGAAAAGAATCCGACGCCAGGTTTTAAGGAGCCAGTTTGCGAAATTTTCTTATTGAAGTCGTCAATGACGGGAATATCCAGAGCAGAGCTGCACGAATCAACCCAATCCTGGCACAATTGATTGCGATGTCTCGCATGAACTGGTTGGATAGTATTCTTCAATCTATCCAACGCTTTCATGAAGATGGGAAAAGTCCAGCCCTGTGCTCCCAATGACTGCCAGATATCCAGGTCATACTGAAAAGGTCTGAAAGAGATCAAGGTATTATGCGAAGAGCAGCCCCCCAAAACCTTGGCTCGCGAATGTCTAATATAAGAATTGCCTATAGGGTACGGTAAGATAAGGGACAAGTTTAACTTGAAGTAAAAGAACTTACCCATAGGCTGTTCGGTAGTGCCGTAGTCATAATCGAGCTCACCACCTAGCAGCTTTAACCATTGCTTAAGGTCGAGAACGCGATCATCCATAAAATCACTAGGGCCAGCTTCGATGAGAAGGATGTTTTTGTGTGGTAGATACTCTGCCAACCTCGCCGCAACGACGCAGCCCGCGGTACCCCCGCCAACGACTACATAATCATACTTGTCGGAATCTGATATTGGGAGCTGGGAAGTGGTCATCTTGGGGGGTTTTTTTTCTCGTAGTTTTTTCGCTTGTGATTTTTCTTTTTCCCGTAAACGTTTCTTTCTCCTTGGAACGACTTGGAACAACTGGAGATTAGCTAAACACGTATCTTTAGCTGCAGGTCCTGTGATGTTACAAGTCAGCGAGACAGCACTTTGCCATGTGGCAGTCAGGGTCTATTAATCTTTCAAGCCCCTCGGCGAATTCCATGACAAAGTTGCCAAGGCGGTTCGGGACTCGGTCAAGCGCTATACAAATTACAAATTTCGAGATAAGGACCCTGACAAGCTTGATCCTTCACAATCGCCCCCACTAGCATTGCTAGTCCACGGTTGCATAAGTTGTATACGTGCAGCAAAAATCATATGTGCAGAGCGGTGAATGGCCTGACTTACCTGACTACTTACCTGACTCGTCCGAATCCCGAATCGTGGCCGGGCTGCCGGGCAGAGAACAGATACGCTGTGGGTAGCACAGACCGGAACAAGCAGAACAAGGTCGATCTGGTGGTTTGGGCTATCCTAAGTTGGGTAAAGATGAACTTCTTATAGCCTAGCCTGCCCACCTGCACACCAACTTTACTTGGCTAATAACACCTTAGGTTAAGAAGTTAACCTACCCGCGCTCCAACCTTTACTTGCCACCGCTCGATTCCTATCTCGAGTCTATCAAAGGCGTAATCTACCGTTGCTAGATAACGAAAACAGATGAGGTTTAGCTGAGACTTTGGACTCGACGAGTCGACGGCTATCTATAACTAATACACCTTCTACCGTCACGATCTACCGTTACGATCTACCGTCACGAGGCGTTAGCTTCGATCAAACTGGCGGGGCTCGTTCGGGAGACATAAATTGCTAATACATTACTGTCAATAACCGCCAACACCGCGTTTTACATATCCACTTGATGACGTGAATCTTACCCGGAGCCGACCCAATAAATATCCACGTCCGAAGTTCGTGTTTCGAGTCCAGGTTACACTGATAGCTTCGTATCTACACACCAAATTCATTCTAGTTTATATTCTAGCAATATCTTGTACCTATCAAGGGGCTCCCTGTTGATATTGAAGATAGGAACCTCGGGTCTCAATCAAGTCCTCAATCGCCACCAGCCACTCATATCAAGCCTCACATTTTACTCGTAGGAGAGAAGACGACTTACTGACTACCTAGAGATTCAACCGCGATTGCAATTTCACTGTTATTTCTCATCATACCTGTAGCGTGGCTATATATATCATGGAGTTCAGGGATTTAGACCGACATGCATTTTACGCGGGACACCCGCGGCCTTTAGCACCATCCTCGGGTAGTTTTGAATCTATCGACCCATCAACCGGGAAGGCCGTCTGCAAGATACATATCTCCTCGCCAAAATCTGTCGACGCCGCAATCCAATCGGCCCAAGAAGCATTTCCTTCCTGGTCTCGCACTCCTGCTGTAGAAAGAGCACGTATTCTACAGCAAGCCGTCGCTCTCCTGCGCGAGTACAACGATGCTCTCGCGCGTGTCGAGACCATCGACACCGGGAAGCCTTTCTCGGAAACTTCAACGGTGGATATCACCACGGGGGCGGACGTTCTCGAGTATTATGCAAGCTTGGTAGCCAGCGGTGGACTAAATGGCGAATCCTTTCGCCTTCGGCCGTCGGCTATGGTATACACGTCTAAAGAACCTCTAGGCGTTTGCGCCGGCATCGGAGCCTGGAACTACCCAATCCAAATCGCCCTTTGGAAGTCCGCGCCTTGTTTGGCTGCCGGAAATTGCATGGTTTACAAGCCGAGTGAGAACACTCCACTGCACGCCGAATACCTAGCCGATCTCTACCGCAAGGCTGGTCTTCCAGACGGCGTCTTCAACGTCGTATACGGCAGCGGCGACGTCGGGTCCTATCTAACGAGACACCCTGCCATCGCGAAGGTTAGTTTCACCGGACAGGTCAGCACCGGGATGAAGGTAGCCGGCGCTGCCGCCGAGGGAATGAAGTATGTGACTATGGAGCTGGGTGGCAAGAGCCCGTTAGTTATCCTCCCAGACGCGGCGGTGGACCAAGCCGTAGACGTAGCTATGATGGCAAACTTTTTCAGTACCGGCCAAGTCTGTACAAACGGCACGCGGGTATTTGTCCCGAATTCGATAAAAAAGTCATTCGAGCGCACCTTGCTCGAGAAGATAAAATTCGTCCGAGCGGGCGACCTTTTCAATCCGACAACCAACTTCGGGCCTCTTAGCAGCAAGATGCATTACGACAAAGTGATTCGGTACATGCGCCAGGGCATCGAGCAAGATAAGGCGACGTTGCTGAGCGGTGGGTTAGAACAGCCAGCCGGCATACCTCCCGAATTAAAAGAGGGCTACTGGGTCCAACCGACGGTATTTACGGACTGCACCGATGGGATGACCATCGTGAAGGAAGAGATTTTCGGACCTGTGATGACAATCCTGGCGTACGACACGGTCGACGAGGCTGTCCAGCGCGCCAACGCGACAGATATGGGACTTGCCGCCGGCGTGGTGGGTCGCGATATCGACCTATGCCACAATATCATCTCGAAATTCGAGGCCGGCATTACCTGGATAAATACCTGGGGTGAGAGTCCCGCCGAGATGGCAGTCGGCGGCTGGAAGCTAAGCGGCGTCGGAGTGGAAAACGGGAAGAGAGGGCTTGAGGCGTGGGTTAGGAATAAGAGTACGTTGGTCGAGACGGGCGGGAGCGTGCCGACTTCGTTCTCGAAACTGTAAGCATTGGACGACGACATGGGTTACGTGGAAAATATGAAAATACAAGCGGGAGACACGGCGGTTAACATTGATTAGGAGGTACCTTTCAGGATTGGAGGTAAATAGGGGTCGTGGGGGACATTTTGAAAAGGAGACATTTTTTATTCGTTTAGTGGTATTCTTGTACATATTAACCAGTTCTTATTGGTACCACCATGCTGAAGCTTAATGAAAAGCAGAATGAGCCGTCCTATCAGATGTTATTAGACATGAAGAAAGAAAAGTCGGAGAAATAGTTGCCCATGTTTATATCGTAGGAGCTAGCGCATCGTTTCTTCCCTATGAGATCAAAATCGTAATAACATATACTTGAGCGCGACCAAGCTCCCGCCCCTCAATGCCGTACCAATCCTCATTTGGGTCCTCATTGGACCTCTTAGAGCGAGAATAGCATTGCTTTGAAGCTCGAGATAGCCGGTTGTCTCCTTTAGGTTTTAAGCTTCGCCATTCAGCCTTCAACCTCCCGTGTTTCTATAATCACTACATTGAAATTGTCATCGCTAAGGTATTCTGGATGTGCAATATAGATAATTTCGTCCAAAGTCTCTTCTATAGATTCGTGTTCCGTAGACGTTCCGAATTTGTCTGCCAGGATGAAGAAGCATACGCAAGGAAGGTATGGAGCGAACGCGAGATATTTCAGGATTCCACTAATAACGCTAGCAAGCCTCTTGCAGAGTTTCTCAAATTTCCGGGCTCGATGGCGGACGTGCTTCATGAAATAACGTATTTCGATCTCGAATGTACCCGCTCGAGTTAACCTTGGAAGTGTACTAATGGATACGCGACGGCGTAGTTCGTCCCGATCGGTGGGTAGGTGAACCATGACTACAGATTCGAGACGTCGAGTGCTAGGGGTCTGCCGGGTTATTTTGCAAGCTAGATCAGAAAGGGGGTAATGAGTTGTCTAATATAGCCATTATGTAGAAGTATATGGCATATCTAAAGATAATTGCTGCTCTCTATATATTAGTATATTACCCAAGCATCGGAGAAAGTTCTGGTAGTATATTTGAAGTCCCCCTTGCGTCAATGCGAGAACTCAAATTCTCTCGGTCAATCTTGAGCATGTCTTTATTGTATATCTAAGAATGGGGCTTCTCTGGCCAAAGACTTCTAGCCCCTAGGCAAGCATGAGCTTATCGTGTAGATTCTAAGACACGTTGAAACCTATGTAAATTCAATTTGAACTCATGTAGTGAGACAACTTCGAATTAACTATGCTCGATCTACAATGGAATGTCACGTCTTGACCTTGACGTCTAGAACTCGATTTCGCCATCCCAAGGGCTGCACACAGCGGCGTCGGGGAATTAGTTACCCCTTCTGAGCATTTGTGAGTCGAAGAAATTACCAGGGAAAATGATAGAACAAGCTCACCGAATATAATCCACAACCGCACTTGCCAATAGACATGCTTCTTGATCCATCTTGACTAAACGCCAATCTCTAATGCTGCGGTTTTCTGATCGTGGCCTTGGTCTAATACCCACTCTCCCATAACTCCTTTCTATACGCCTCTGTAAGACGCTCATCAGGGCCATAAACTTCCTGCCAGCCGACGAAGCCCCTATCTAGAACGTAGACTTGCTGTTGCTTGGCCGCATTACCCTCCTTTTTAACCTCTTTCTCCTCTGCAGTCCTCTTTACCGCCGAGGCTGCCGCTTCCTTTTCTCTGATGTATCTAAGGGCGGCGCTAGGACCGCGCTGCTGGCTCAAGGCGCAATGGAAGATAACTATCTCCTTGTCGGCGAGCTTGCGCAATAGGGTGGGCATGGTAGCGTCAAGGCTGCGGCTAGGGAAATGCAGCGACGACTTGATATGCCCGCCTATATGATCTGCGCGCCGGTATAGAGATTATATTAGTATATATGTCCTTAGGTATAATAGATGGGACGAGAGAGGTCGGCCAAACCAAGCCAAATTTAGTGAACGGGCGATTCGTCTAGTTTAATCAAAAGGTCAAAGCCTTAAAAAGAGAGTAATACGTACCGTCATCTCGCACGTCCACGATGGCTACGGTTGCGTCCGAAGACGGCGGGTTCGCGCTGACAAGTAACATCTCAGCTAGCTTTGACGCCGTGATGCGCTGTAGGCTAGAGATGGTTACCATAGACATTTTGAGCGTGGGAGAAAGTTATCTCAGAATAGAGTAGCTTAGTATTTGCCCAATGGGTGAACCGGGAGCTAAACGAGTTTTCTAGTCGAGATGATTCTAAAATTGATGTCGAGGTTGTGAATTTGAGTTCTTGCTTAAGTTCTTGCCTGAGTTTCTGCTTATTAGATTAGGTATATGTATATGTCTTTAAAGAGTACGGTCGCATACATAACCTAAATAATGCATATATACCTATATATTAGATTACATAGGTTAGTAGGCATATGCACATAAAAAACACATTTTGGATACACACGCAGGCAAGGGCCCCCTTTCGGACCCCTTTCACATGTAAGTTGTAGGTACATTTTAAATACACGTATGTACCACTCCATAGTACATACTATTGTTATGATACTCGCATCTAAGGAGATGCTATTCTACTAAAGACATGTCTCAAGGCCACATACCATCCCACATGTAGAGCCAACCTTCCCAGTACTTTTCGTAGTTGCCCACGAGATACGACAGTCCATCTCCTTCCGATCCGACCTTATAAGGCCTCGTATATATACCTTCCGTCTTTAAGTGCCGCTTCATCGCTATGTAAATCGAGAAACTACTCGGCATTGTGCCTACAAAATAGTCACTTCCCAGGAGGACGATCAGATCGATCAGGCCCTGTTGATCCCAGCTCAACGACTCTAGCTCTTCCAGATCTTCGTCCTCCAGCAGATCTGTCTTGCTAACCACTCTCATTTGCGCCATTTCGATGGCCGCCCCTGCAAAGTTTTGCGCCTCGAGAGGGTCTCCCGTGGCTATGTACGCCGCTTCAAAGCCTCGCTTTGTGGCTTGTTTTAGATAGGCTTCCGTCTGAGTAGCGTACGTCGGCCAGAAACTCAGCGCGTCGCTCTCTGTTCTCAAGTGTACGCCGAGGAACTTGCCATCCTTGACTCCGTTGGCCTTCGCATACGCACGCATTTTTTGTAACGTAACCTCCCCTAAGCGGAGTAGCTGGTCATTAAATTTTAGGATGCTACCGAACGTATTCGCAAATTCGGGGCCGTCGCGATATATCTGCCAATCCCAGAGAACACCCCAATTAAAACGTATCAACCGCGGATGATCTCTCGAGGGCGGGAGCTGTCCATTCTTGGGATCGTTCAACCACCTGCGGAATCTATCACCGAAACGATCCGTGTGACGATTCTGATCTCGCCAGTCGCAGCCCTCGCGGTTTCCAAACTTCTTGGGTGTGATATGCTCGATATTAGGTTTGCTACCTACGCCGGGTATATCCTTGATATTGTCGTAGAGCGTGATCTGGGGACAGTTGAGGTAAAATGCATCTTTGAGGTGCTTCTCGTCGAACATGTAATCGAGTGGTAGATAGTCAGTGAAGAGGTCGGCTAGGTCTGTCTCGTTGCGTTTTCGGATCTTGGGCATAACGAGACCCGTGGCGCCAGCTTCGAGACCATACCGTATGCAGGTCTGGATGTAATTTCGTATATTACCAATCCCACCGGAATTGTTGTCGCATATGTAAATTAACCCTTCCACCCACGTGGCCTCCTTGCATACCCTTTGTAACGGCCAGCCGACAAAGGGAGCGTCGGGAGAGGATAGGTCGACATCGCTGTGGAGTTGGGTTGGAGGATTGTTAGAAGATGAGAGGGGCGGCGATGTAGTACCTCGTATGGCAGATGTGTCAAGCCATCTTTCAATAGAGGGACTTGGAGTTCGGAATGTCCATGCCGCAATAAGGAGGACGATACAAATTGTCGGGAGGAGGAGGTTTCGACGCGGCATGAAGCCTACGATTGTTTGATAGCCAATTACCATCGTGGGAAGAGGGGGGAGGTCACACTAGGGCGCGGACCGACAGGTAGAAATAGGAATGGTCTAGGCGCGATTAGAACGCGGTTAAGGCGATTGGAATTGGGGGAGCGGGTATTAGATAGTTGTGGCTTATGGTTGCGGCTTACCAGGTACCAGGATGATGTTACCTAATGTAGTATGTGCATATTATATGTACACTGTGTATCTTACACCAGCTAACTAGGTACACTAGGTAATAGGTAACACGGGTATGTACACTTATCTACTATTTCGCTGCACTCAATACGCACCACAAGTTGTCTTATAAAATGAAACTATATTGAGACATCGCGAAGAGACAGAGATACTTGTAATCTTGCATCGGCTGCTATAATATTATTAAATAAGTGCCTTAGCGCGTATGATACGTCGTATTAAGTTGGGGTAAGACTCGTATACCTAAGAGCTTGTCTAACTGACGGTATTCCTAAACTTACTACCGGAAAAGCTTATGCCTTAGCAATCCAACCGGAGTTAATAAAGAAATCGAATATCCTGCTCCCTTTCTGCGAATCTAATCGAGAAATCTCCTTCACTTGTTTCTTTTTTAAAGCTCCGTTGCCTTTTAGACCTTCCTTGAATACCTGTTCTTTTATCATCAAATACGGCTTCGGCTGTATTCGGCAAACCTTGCACAATTCTACTTCCTCCGGCGTAAGTAGATGTAAGTCTGGGGCGTTGTCTTGGGTTAGCGCCAGTGGCTGTACGCCCGAAATAGGCTGTGAGATAAACTTCTGCTTTCCCGGCCCAGGTGTCCCGTTAGTCGTAACTCCGTTGGTAACTCCGTTCGTGTGCCCATTTGCGAGAGGCTTGGGCTCGCCGTTTGCTGAAGCATCTGGGACGTCTTGAGATACCGTTCCAACTGTAGCAGGTCTAAATGGGAGCTCGGGCGCTACGAGAAGAGCAGCTCCGCTAGGTGGTTCCGGCTGATTGTTTTGCTTGGATCGTTGCGCTGAAGCTAGTCGTTCGCGATCCATCGAACCCATCGGTATGGCCTTCTGTATGCGTTGGCTTTTCTCCTGTTCGTACTTTTCTCCGCTGCGAAGATCGCCAATCTTCATATTCCTCCATTCTTGCAGCTGCGTAATCGCTTGTCGTAGATTCAACTCGTCAATTAAACCTTGGCAGAACGCCTCAAAGTCGTCATGGTTCATCATGCGTGCAAAAGGCTTGGCTTTGCTCAGAAGATCTCGTTCTTCCTTGGTTCTCTTCTTTTCCTGCTTGCTATTTTCCCTATATTCCAGCAAATTGTGCTCGAAAATCACTTTCTTTCGTTCCACGCGCTGGGTCAACCGGCAGTTATAGATGTCCATGACCGTGAGTTTGAGCTCCATTTCCGGCTCTAGGTTTCCTGTATGGGGATTGATACCGTCGCCGGGGTCGAACTGCATCAGTTGGACTGCCTCCTCGGCCTCGTTAGCATACTCGGTCTCAAACTCGAGTCGGCCGGGCATGTAGCCTTGAATTTCGTGACAGGAAGGCACACTGGCCGTGGGCTTTGTCTTGGGCGGCATCGGGGGTGCGTTCTTCTGAGCCTCCCTGCGATCTTCGATGCGTCGCTTCTTGCGCGCCTGGAATTCTTCGCGGGGTACATCTTGTGCCAGTTCCATGTCGGATGGTTTGCAGCGTTCCGGAAGCGGGAAATACGGCGAGTCAACGTACACCTTGAGATAATGGTCCCTAACCTCATCCTTGTGACGGTAGCCACCAATATGATCTGCAATATCGGCCCATGATCCAAGTCCGTAAGTCTCGCAGCCTTCGAGAAGCAGCAGTTCCTCGTCTGCACCCCAGTCTCTGTCAAAAATAGGGAATGAATTTTGTTCGATGACCTTGTAGGGATGGGTAGCTGGTTGATGAGAGCCGCTCGCGGCGCCCATCGAGAAACATTGAACGCAGAGGTCATACTCATTGCATGCGCTGTGGGCGCATCTTATTCGGACCTGTATAGATAGAATTCAATTAGCGCTGATAGATAGGCGGAGAGAGGAGTAGTGATAATAATAGGGACGCGATGAAGACGTACTGTAGAGGTGATGTCCGCCGAGCAGACGTCGCAAACGTATTTAACACCGCTCTCGCCACCTCTGGTAGCCGTCTTTTTGCGGATGACACCCATGTTGTCGTCCAGTGTGAAGTTCGGGATTACGAAGCCCGATTTGGAAGGACTTCGCAATTGATTATCAGATTGTGGTTGAAATGGACTGATAAAGACACGCCGGCTGACGACGGAGTAATACGGTAGAGGGGGATCAACAGGATGTCGTATTTGAAGTAAGCGGAATATTCTTTTTGTAAAGAGTATACCATGAAGAGTATTGTAGATTTGATGTTGCGCGACAAGTAATAGAAGTTAGTCGGCGATAGAGGATAGCAAGTTGGATGCCTACTATAGTATGTACGCCATAATAAGCTTCTAGTATGTTTGCTGGTTGGTTACATGTAGGTAGTGGACCTCTAGGTAGGTTAAAGGTTGCAGATGCGGAATGCGTCGCGCCGATTTGACAAATAGTATCACCTGCTTTAACCCGAAAAAGGCTGAGGCTCTTTAGTCACGTGAATAAGCTTTACTTATTTGTCAAGTGTCCTAATAATATCATGTGAGATACCTTAGGTACCTAGGTAGGTAAATTAAGCCAGTTGCAAACATTAAAACTTCAATGTTTCTAGGTGCACGTGTACACCTATTGTATCACCTCGTAATTATTGTTTCCCTTTTATGGAAGGTACGAGTGAAGAATACGCGGCATTTTTTCATTGAAGTAAATAGTACATTGCCCAAGATACTTAAACTGCTTTAGCTTTAGAAGTCGTTTCTTGTATTCGGCCGACGTAACCACCGAGATACCTCGCACCTGTCTAATTGCATCATACCTAGGTACATGTAGGTAGAATACCCTAGGCGGGGTTGTGGTTTCTTAACCTACCTACAGATGATGTATCTAAGAGGTACTCAACTACATAATGCCATGCACGTCCATAACATAGACCGATAATCAGGTACAATGCAATATACACCGCAGCTACCCATCTCCTTACATCTTCGCATCCTCACATCTGCTTTCTGCTTGCTTTGTTTTGTGAGGTAAATACTTGCTCTTTCTAACAGGAACCCTCCACCCCTCACCCCCCAAACTCCTTCATCGTCTTAGCTCAAGCCTCGAATCGCGTCGCTTTCTGCGCAATAAAGGCGTTCTTATCCATTACATATATCAATCAAACTTCATCCTCGTCCTCATCCTCATCCTCATAGCCTAGCCTAGTCTTTTCTCTAGTCGCTATGCCTGAAAAGATCCTCGACGATATCTCTCATCGGCGCTACAATCCGCTGAGGGGGTCGTGGCTCTTAGTTTCTCCTCACAGGACGAAGAGACCTTGGCAGTAAGTGTGCTGTGATATATCTGTGCTTTGTATAAGGAGGAAACATGTTGCTTACCAGGTTCTTGGTCAGGGGTCAGCAAGAAGCCCCGGGGATCATCACACTGCCTGAATATGACCCGAAGGCAAGCGACACTATCCCGTAATATTAGAGATGCGGATCGCTAACAGAGCCAAGTGTTATCTTTGTCCTCGAAACCCACGAGCGCAAGGCGATGCGAACCCCGATTATAGTCAGACCTTTGTGTTTGTAAACGACTATAGCGCCGTAAAAGAACAACAGCAAGACTACGAGGCAGCCCCTTCGAGCCATGGTAATAAGCTTGCCCCTAACCGCCTCTTAACTTATGGTTGGGCCTAGTTAATCCGAGCAGATCTCGCCTCATTGCTACTTCGCGCCGAGGGTGTCAAAGGCAAATGCTTTGTCCTTACCTTTTCACCCAAGCACAACCTCACCCTCGCTGATATGCCCGCGGCCGAGACTCTCCCAATTATCGAGACGTGGACAAGGATTTATGCTGCCTACCTTGCGCCGAACAACCCCCTTTTCCAAGTCGCCGCCGAGCTTGATCTCCTAAATCGCAAAGCACCTCCCGAGTCCCTCGTGCCGCCGCCCTCGCAGCAACTGCGATATATGCAGATTTTCGAGAATAAGGGCGCTGCGATGGGATGCTCAAACCCTCACCCGCACTGCCAAATCTGGACAACCAGTACGCTGCCGGAAGAACCAGCCGCAGAAATTGTTCAATTGATCAAATACAAAGCCGAGCACCAAGGGCGACACCTGCTGGAGGATTACGTCAAGCTAGAATTAGAGAAGCAGGAGCGTATCGTGTACCAGAACGAGTCCTTCTTGGTGGTTTGTCCGTGGTGGGCGATCTGGCCATTCGAAGTTATGATAATCGCCAAGCAGCATGTGCGAGCGTTAGTTGACCTCACCGAACAACAAAGGCTTAGGTTTGCGGATGCGATCCAGGAGGTAACGAGGAGATACGACAACTTGTTTGAGACAAGCTTTCCGTACAGCTCCGGTATTCACCAGGCTCCGCTAGACGGAACAGAAGAGGAAATCGAAAGCAGCTGGTTCCACATGCATTTTTACCCACCTCTACTACGGTCGGCCACCGTGCGAAAATTCTTAGTCGGATACGAATTGATGGCCGAGCCGCAACGAGACATCACCCCCGAACAAGCCTCGGCAAGGCTGAGGGATTGCGCGGGAGAGCTATATCGGAAAAAACTCCAAGGATAGGGGGAGCGTATAGTGGACGACGAAGGTATTATAGCAATAGATTAGGTATTTATGCCTAGTAGTTGGCAACATACATGGGCAGAACTTCATAGCCTTAGTATTACAAATGCGTCGCCCATCGAAATTGTCGATTATGTATGTTGATTACATATATTATTGATAATATTATACCTATTACTCTTCTCCGTCCCATAGAAAAGCCTATTCCTTCAAGCTCATACTTCGACATAGAAGTTATATTGGCTGGTCATCCATACGATACCGACGGTGGCAAAGAAGAAGGTTGTCGCAATTGGACCCATGTCCGCCGTTTTATAGATAGCGAATTCGGAGCCGAAATGCGCAAGTGCAATGACATAGGTCCATAGAGTGATTTGGTAGACGGGAGCTAGGTGCAGATTGTAGCTAGCGTAGAGGCGCACGATAGCCGAAACGATAGTATAGGTACCGAATAATCTGGCAGCGAGGGGGGTGACCTGATCCTGGGTGCGCCCGACTTTGGGATTAGATCTTGCGGACGCAGGTACAAGTTTCCGAGTCGAATCTTCCGGATCGAAGGTAGCCGACTTAGGAGATAGGGAGAGGTTTGGTACGAACTGGCCGTTGTAGAGGCGTCGGGAAAAGTGTAATGTTATATAGTTCTGAACGGCATTTCCAACCGCGAGGATGGAAGTCTGTAGTTTCGATTGGTTAGTTAAAAGTAACGAGAAAAAAAAAGGGAGGTTAGCTAGAAAGGGTAAGGCAAGGCGAATTTCGCATACCAGCATCATATAGTACGGTAGATAGCCTTTGGCGGGTGGAAGATAGTCTTTGAGAACATCCATGATGATTGATTTGTTGGTGGATTTTAAAACCCTGGTTGATGAATGGGAATGCTTGATATATATAAATATAGAGAGAGGCCGTCAAGGTGTTATGGCAGTTTATAGGTGATTACATAAAGTTGCATACATGTACCTTGTTAAGTTACCATAGTGCTTGCACTAACCTATCAGGTATTGACGTAACCTAGCACCTTAGCTTCCAATTGGTCTTCTTAGGTACTTGGCAACTCTCACTCGGAAAGCCCCAACGGCACACAATATCGATAGTACCTAAATCTTACCTTCCTTCCTACCTTTACTCCCTCCATCTATACACGTAGATAGGGTAACGCGAACCATAGCATAGCCTATCGGAAGTACTTGTCATATTCCATTGTATTTAATATGGATTTTGTCAGCGATGGTCTCGCTTCTATTCCGCAGGGCGTCCTGTTGACCTTTGCGGGACTGGGAGCTCTCTTTACAACATTCAAAGCGTTGAGCTTTCTCCGTTTACTCTTAAGCACATTCGTCCTCAGTGGGACCAACGTAAGTCTCTGCTTATATACTATTTTACTTCCTCGTTCATGCCGTATCTTCATCTAACACCTGGGAATCCCACGATTTAGCTTAAGAAATATGGAAAGAAGGGTAGCTGGGCTGTTGTAACGGGCGCATCTGATGGCTTAGGAAAAGAATTTGCTGCTCAGCTCGCTGCCAAGGGCTTCAACCTCGTCCTAGTGTCCCGCACCTTATCCAAGTTAGAAGCACTGTCGCAAGAGCTGGAAACCAAGCATGCGGGACTACAGACGAAAGTACTCGGTATGGACTTCTCCGCCGACGACGAGGCCGACTATGCTCGTCTCGCCAACCTGATCACCGGTCTCGACATAGGCATTCTTATCAACAATGTCGGCCAGAGTCACCACACCGCTGTTCCTTTCCTGCTCACCGAACCGAAGGAGCTTCAAGATATTGTCACTATCAACTGCCTAGGCACGCTCAAGGTCACGCAACTCGTCGCTCCGGGAATGCAGGCCCGCAAGCGCGGTTTGATTCTCACGATGGGTAGCTTCGGGGGATGGATCCCAACCCCTTATTTGGCCACCTACTCGGGTAGCAAGGCATTCCTACAGCATTGGTCTTCTGCTCTTGCGGCCGAGCTCAAGCCGAGCAACGTCGACGTCCAACTCTGCCTCAGTTACCTTGTCACGACAGCAATGAGCAAGGTACGACGGGCTAGCGCACTTATCCCTAGCCAGAAACAATTTGTGCGAGCTGCTCTAGGCAAGGTGGGACTAGGAGGCTGGCAAAGCGTGGCATATACTTACACGCCGCATTGGAGCCATGCGCTGATGGCTTGGGTTATCGAGAATACCCTTGGCGTTGGTCACTGGCTTTGCATCTGGGTCAACCTGAAGATGGAAATGGATATCCGGGACCGCTATCTAAAGAAAGCAGCCCGAAACGCCAAGAGGGAATGATGAAGCCCGAGGCAAAGCTCTCCAGGAACAAAAAAGAAATAGCCGTAGACTTGGTATAGTGCTAATTACGGAAAGAGTTGCTGTTGGAGCTGCCTGTATTTATAGAGGTAAAGATATGGTTGGCATCGTACTTTAGGTATCTGATTCACACTTGACTTGATATTATTCTTTTTCGCTCTCGGAGATGGCTTATTTTTTATTACGTGTAAGCTTATTCTCTTGGAACAAATACGTCATTACCCTATTGATATACCTATGTATTCAATGGTTTACTAGCCTGCGCTAACCTTTAATTTTTCAACATGAGATGATTATTTAGTCACTATAGCTATTTATAAGTATTAGCTACCTCTAACCTTGGATACATGTAGGTAGGTAGCTGTTAGGTCAAAGCCAGAAGTTTATGTTATGGTAACACAAGGTACCTAGAGGTTGTTTATTTTATTGATGTCGTAAATGGCATTGTGCTAAGTGAATGTCAAAGATTTATGATGCTGCTGTTTGCTTGTGAGAGTACCTAGATACCTGCTTAAAGTATGGTACATCCATGTATGTAGTACCTAGGTACATACGTAGGTAGGTTAGGTACTCAGCAGGAAGTTCCACTTATTAACCCAGCTTGAAGCTTGATTGGGATTAGAACGATTAAGTCGCGACAAGGGAAAAAAATGGACAAAGCTACAACCTCCCAAGCAACGAAACTTGAAGCGCGTGTCGTCAAAGCTCCCGCTTTCGAATTTCGAAAAATAAGCTAAACATATTTCCAACTCCAGCCTTTTTCTCCCTCTCCCTCTCCCTCTCCCTCTAATACTTCATCTTAAAACTAAGTCCCGTCCAAAGCTGACAGCTGATAGCTGATAGCTCTCTTTTTTCCAAGATAAGCTCCTCTTACATTGGGAACTTTGGGGACTTGGGGACGGAATTTATAAAGAGGGAGTATAACCGTGGTTCCCTTCTCCCATCTTCCTGCGCCCTCGTCTGTTAGCATTCTAGAAGGAACCAGGCTTCGACGTTGCCATTGATGATCCGATAGCAGCTCGGTGCCTTGCCCGCCTGCATTGGCTCTCTCCTTTCGATACTGATTGACCAATCCCATCCTCCCTCGTTGCCGCGCCTGATTTATTATATTCGGGCGCATACGCATACGCATACGAATCATCGCCATGGCTTTTCCGCAGACCCCGTCTCACGCACTGCCCGGCGCTTTCTTGCATACTCCTGCTATCGCATCGCGCTTCAACGCCCAGCAAGATCCGGTTCGTCGCCGCCTATTTCGGGATAATTCAGCCCCTGGCGGTGAGGTCGCAAGATTCAGTCAAGATCACGGTCTCGGGCTTAATGCTCCCACCCAGCCCGCCGAAGAGCAGATCATACGAGCAGGACTGCAAGCTCAAAACATGACTCCTCAACCTCCATTAGCTAAGGCTGCATCCTATATTAACAATGCTCTGGCTAAAGATGGCGATTATCCACAGCTTGATTCCTACTGTAGACGTGAGTAATATCTTATACATCCCTATTAACAAGTTAAGTTCTAAAGAACACACCTACCGCAGAAATATCCTCCGACTACGACGTCACTCGGGACGACTCCGCCTGGGCACCTTTCCAGAAGACAAATATGTATCCCATTCCTCAAAACGTTCTCGAACAGTATAACAGGGCCGAAGTATCCACGATGATGGGGCTGTTCGCCGAGCTGAATCACGCCTGGGTGACAATTGACAACTGTCTCTACCTCTGGGATTACACCCACCCCAACCCGGAGCTTACTGGTTACGAAGACAGCCAACATAGCATCACCGCCGTGAAGCTCGTCGCCCCCAAGCCCGACGTATTCAATAAGGTCATCACGCACATATTAGTTGTAGCTACGACCTCGGAGATATTCCTCTTGGGAGTCGCGGCCAAAGATGCTCCAGGCGGCGCCAAGAGTATTGATCTCTACGGTACGAAGATGTCGTTACCCCTAAAAGGTACAGAGGCGCGCGTTATCGCCGGTTCCGCGGACGGCCGCATCTTTTTCTCCGGCCAGTCGGATAGCGATATTTATGAGCTCAAGTACCAACAAGAAGAGAAATGGTTTACCAACAGGACGGAGAAGATCAACCATACGTATCGCCCATGGACTGCCGCAGTCCCTAACCCGTCACAAATCCTCTGGGGCAAGGTTACGAATGAGCACATAGTGGATATTGTCGTGGATGACAGTAGAAATCTTCTCTACTCCCTTTCTAACACGTCGACCGTGCGCACTTATCACATGGAGCCGCCGAACAAGCTCACCAAAGTTATCGAAAAGACCAAGGATGATTTTTTGCGTGATATCGCCCACGTTCTTAGCGTTGTGTCGCCTCTGCTCAACGAGCGCATCGATATCGTGTCGATCAGTCCCATCTCTGCCGTCGAAGATTTCAAGGTTCACCTTATGGCCCTGACAAATACGGGATGCCGTCTCTTCATGAGCGCTACCAGCGCTGCCTCCTACATGTTGGGTTCTTCGAACCAGGCGCCTCAGAGCATGCAGCTCCAATCCATCAAATTCCCTCCGACTGACCAACGGAGGTCTAGGGTCGACCGGTTCGGGGGCCTTGCTGACCAGGTCGATATACACGCAAAGTCTCTCGAGAGGAGTCGGCGAGGAATCCGCTTCGCTCCGGGCTACTTTCTTGATTTTGTATCTAAAACGGAACAACCCAACAGCGATCTTTTATTTATGTCGGCCCCGGACAGCGGGCGGATCAGCCATGGGCGCCAGACTCAGAACATGCGATACTATGAGCATGCCAACTGGATCGAAATTGGTAGTAGAGCTGAAGATGTCGGTCTTGTTACTAAGTCTTTCGCTGCGACCAACCAACCTCAAGGCTTTGGTAACGAATTAGCGGTCCAATTCGATGATCCGAACGGTAGCGAGTTTGCTATTCTAACAAATACGGGAATACATTTGGTGCGTCGTAGAAGACTGGTGGACATTTTCGCCTCGGCTATTAGGGCTGCAGCAGGGGAGGAAGGTGTAAAGACCGAAGTGAGCAAGTTTCGCAGTGCTTATGGCCATGTCGAGACTATCACGGCTGCACTGGCCGTTGCGTGTCGCCAAGGAGATAACGGGCGTCCTGGGATAGCCCGTGGCGCGATCGACCAAGCAACCCAAGACCGAGCAAAGCAAGTCTATATCAACTTCGGCGGGAACCCTAGACTTCCCGAGCAGGATGGACAGCCGGCGACGGTTGAAATGGTCCAGCCTTCGACTCGACACGCAGCCTTAACTCTATATCTCAGCCGGCTCGTCCGATTATTATGGAACTCGAGAGTCGTCGGATTGGGGACCGATGCGAGCGGCGCGCTAGCGATAACCAGCGTCGTTTCGACCGATAAGTTAAAGGAAGTTCAGGCGAGCGTAGAGGGTCTGAGAAGTTTTCTAGATGCGAACCGGTCGTTTATCCAAGGTCTCTCGGGTCCCGCGGATTTACGCAGAGCTGGAAGCAAACAGGAGGAACTCGGCTTCCAGGGCGAGCACCAAGCTATGCGTGCCCTGGAGACGTTGATGATGGGTATTACCGAAGGCATATCTTTCGTTACGACCCTGTTCGACGAGCGAGTTACGGATATATTCGCTCGTCTCGACGACACGTCGCGGCAGCAGCTTCGCGATCTTACGTACGAGCAACTATTCTCTCAGGACAATGGAAAGGAACTCGCCAAGGTTCTCGTTAAGGCCATTGTAAATCGAAACATCGAGAACGGATCCAACGTCGAGACCGTAGCGGATGCGCTACGTCGCAAATGCGGCAGCTTTTGCAGCCCCGACGACGTAGTCATATTTAAGGCCCAGGAGCAATTAAAAAGGGCGTCTGAACCGTCTCTCAATCCAAACACCTCCCGTACACTTCTTCACGAGAGCCTGAGGCTGTTTCAGAAAGTTGCGAAAAGCCTCACGCAAGCGAACCTAGAGTATGCGATCGAGCAATATGTCGGCTTGAGATACTACGCCGGAGCTATTCAACTCTGTCTTGTCGTTGCTAGCGAAAAGGATCGGGGCAACGCTGCGCTTTCCTGGGTTAACGATGGTAAGCCCGTCGGCGACCCAAGGGCAAAATTATTTGACCAGCGCAAAGTCTGCTATGGCTTAATTCATCACGTTCTCCAGGATCTCGACGCCGCCTCCGGCCGGGAGCCCGAAACGATCGACGGAAAACCGACACTGATAGCAACCAAGCGCGCAGAGGCTTATGATGTCGTCAGCAGCTCGTCAGACGAAGTTTTCCATTTTGACCTATATGATTGGTATATACAGCAGGGGTGGACCGATCGCCTTCTTAGCATCGACTCGCCGCATGTCACGACCTTCCTCCGCCGTCTAGCTTCCAAGGATGTTGAGCATGCAGACCTCCTTTGCAGGTTTTACACCATGCGCAAGCGGTACTTCGACGCTGCCAAGGTCCAGGCTGAACTCGTGCAATCTGACTTCCCAATTTCTATTAAAGATCGTCTTACCCTGCTAAGCAAAGCGAAGACCAACGCCAGTGTTATGACCGCTGGCGTTAGCCGGCAAGAACAGCAGCTCCTCAATCACGAGGTGACAGAGCTTCTCGAGGTGGCTCACATCCAGGACGATTTATTAGAGAGGCTGAGGGTGGATAGCAGAATCCTGGCGGAACGCCTACCAGATATCGAGAAGACCTTGGATGGCCAGATTCAACCTCTCTCCGAAGTGAGTATTTTTCTACACGTAGATGTGCATGCTATTTTAGAGTTATAAATCGTTTTCGGAGTCGCTAACATCTATTAACTAGCTCTTCAACGGCTACGCCGACCAAGCCGGTTACTACGATCTCTGCCTTCTTATCTACCACGTTGCCGACTTTCGAAACTCCACCACCATCGCTCAGACGTGGAGCAACCTTATTCAGCAAACTCACGAAAACGTCGCGGAACAGTGGTCAGCATATGACGCAGAGCGCCGCAAGCGTGGAGCACAGGGAGGAGATCCACCTCCTCAACCGTACGAAGTGCTCGTCGGCCAGATTCAAGACATCTGTCACCGCTCTTCCAACGACTCTTTCATATTCCCCGTCCCTACCCTCTTACCGGAGATCTGTCGCTACGCCTTTGAGAACGCACAGGATAGAAGAATCGCCGCAGATGTCAACTGGCCGGTAATCGTCTTCCTTAATTTAGGAGTGAGCTTCGACCTGGTGGTTCGCGTCCTTGAACAAATGTTCGAGGCACAGGAAGTACCCTTTCGGGGCCCTGGTCGCGTAAGAATCGTCGAATGGATTACGTTTGCTGTCAGTCAATGGATCCGCGATTTAAATAGGAATGGTCGCCCAGAGGCGAGGCTAGAACCTTGGATTAACGACTTGATTCTGGAATGCGAAAATTGGGTGTCTACGAACTTACGAACTAGCAACGAGGGCGGTGCAGACATGAGAGATATTACGCGGAGTGTGAAAGAAATAAAGCGAGCTGTGGAGGGTTTCGTCGTATCGCCAATAGCTAATAGGAGTATGGGTTTCTATTGAGAAAGGGCAATCCTAGTATGACGTATTACTCGGAATTTGGAAGCTCGAGATATTAGGCGGCTTGATATGTGCCGGGTGTTTGAATAGCAAGGCTCTATACAATGGGGTTAAAAAGAAAGTGGTAATAGGCGTCTCGGCATTCTAGTATACGAATACTATGCATTCAATGTGTTAGCAAGGTCAGACCTGGTTTGGCCGAAGCGAGTTTTTGTCGGTGGTGCAGTCGAATCACAAGATACGGGGATGTTCTAGTAGCAGCATTACGACGCCGGTTAGTGTCTATGGAGAGTTGGCTAGGCAGCATTGGTGGTAGCTACAGGATCCCGCGGAGCATGTTTCCGTGGCGTTCTCTAGATGCACAAATATACCGCGAGGCACGCATAACTCAACTCTGGTGTAGGTGATCGATTCAAATTTCCTAGTTGAGAAAACTAGCAATCTATTACATTCTAGGCAAATCTAGGCATGCTGTGAGGTATTGTTAAAGACTCACTCGCTAGAGTTGAGATTATTGAAAAGTTTTTCCATAAATCAATGGCTCACACAAGCAGGCTTCGATGAGTCGACAAGCGAGCCTTTTACACTACTCGATAATGCTTGCGGAACCGGTCCTATCGTGGCGCACTTGCAGGACCACATTGACTCTAAATTGCTGCTAAAGAGCAAGGTGGTTTGTGCCGACTTCAATCAAAATTTTGTGAATATATTGAAGAGGCGTGCTACCGGGTATAACTGGACAAATCTTGAGACGGCTGTCGTTGATGCTCAGGTTTGTTCAATCACGACTGTATTTGTAACAGTTGATACTTAACCTAACTATTCCAATAGCATTCCGACTTTCTAGAAGAGTCTTCCACTCATGTAACCCTCAATTTTGCTATGCACGTAATCCCAAAGCCGGAAGCCGTATTAGCAAGTATGTCCTTGGTGAAGATAACATGGGATAATTATTTCTAATAAACCTCCAGACACGATGCGGATCCTTAAACCAGGAGGCGTGTTAGCGTTTAGAGTCTCGAGTACGTACTACTTTTACTGCATTAGTCCCTAAAGTGTATGCATGTAAGCGGATGGATACATATCTATCGATAAGACTACCTATTAAACTCATACATATGTATGTAGTATGTAGTAGCTCCCTGTCCGCAGTAGCGAATCGTTCGTTTTAATGCAACGCAATCAACAATTTGACCAGGTTTTCGTCTACACGTACCTAAGGCTAATAATACATAAGTTAGCCCTTTGTCTTTCGTTCATTTCTATGATTTCTATATTCGTTCGATAGGCGTAGACAGCCGTTAGTCTAAAACTCGACATGTCCTTTCGACGGTTAAAACATTAATACCGAGGCAAATCGAACTATGCCTTCAATTGCGCGCTTGATCTTAAGCGCGTTGCCGCTCTTCTTCCCCGTAGTCTCCATAGTCGCAGCGAGCGCCAGTCTCAAAGAAGGCGTTCTGCCATCTTACCACTATGGCGCACCGATCGCCGTCGAATGCATGAATAGGAGCGTGTAAGTTTATTTGCGCGCGATCCAACCGGCACTTGCTGACCCAACGTCTTCAGAGAGACCGGCGAACATATCCAGAACGCCAAGGACGAGATACAATGGATCCCTTTTCCAACCTGCAACGAGACCGGCAAGTCTCTCGAGTTCGGTTACGGCGTCGAAGACGAGATGAACTGTACCATCTCTATGATAGACGACCCTTTTTTCCATCTGCTGGAATTCTATATCCACAGCGACGCGCCCCTTGCTTGTCGTCTTCCTGCTCGGCCTCCTGCCCATATTGAGATGGTCGGCGAGAAGCCGTATGAGCAAGAGTATATACCGCTCGTATTTGCCTTGGCCGGTACTTTGCAGCTTAGCCATCTGCATATCAGCACCCATCTCAATATCCTACTACACAGCACACCAAAGCATCACATCCATCCTCACGACAGCGGCGTTCTAGATAGCGGCGCCGCATACAGCACGAGCCCGCTTAGCCATATGGATGGGAGCTTTACTAAGAGACTGGTCATTGGCGATCCTCTACCCCTAAGTTTCAGCGTTAGGTGGTTCCCAACCCCAGCACTTCCCAAGACCGAGGGTAAAGTCGAGTGGCAGGGCATGGGTGGGCATATCTATGCTAGCACCGTATTTTATGCCCTCGTGTCATTCATTGCCGGCGTTTTGGTTTCCGGCGTTTATTTCTTTGGCATCATCCTGCCTAAGCGACTGAAGGGTCGCGGCCTCGGCCTCGGCGGTGCTACGCCTTTAGCTTACGGGTTAAACGGCGTAGGTAATGGATGGGGATACTCAAAAAGAATGGATTGAAGTCGTTTAGCATAGCTCTTCGACGTGGAAATTTATGGAATCTTGTAAATATTATGAGGACGACGGGGAACTGTGCACGTCGCTATGTATGACATTGGGGGCTATCGGTTGTATTAAAATATAGTTACGGCAATGATACCAAACGAAGGGAAAGGTAGCTACAATTGATGAAACAATGCCAATACCCATATTCTCTATTCCGCAATGCCCACTCATGGCATTAACATCTCGCGTTTCGGATTTAGACTGAATACTACTGAACTTTCTTCCTAGCATCAAGCGAGTTGACACGTTTCAGCAGACGTGTATACATATCGACAGTCAGCAGGACGGCTATCCTACAGTTAGTATGCCTTAGGCACACCCAATTAATTCATATCGAACTTACCAATGGCAAGATACCCTCCGTATAGGCCACCTAGTAGTACTGCCTTTTGCTCAGCGGTCACCACGGCTGGGTCCCAGAGGAATGCCTCGTACATGCAGGTCGCGGTAGTCAATGCTGTCTCGATTCCGTATACGAGGAGTAGCAATTCGGCATTACCGTTCAGTCCGCCGCTAAAGAGCGCACGGACTGCCCATAGCGACACCGGTAGATGGAAGACAAGCTCTAGGAAAGCGAATAGTGGGAAGAAGCTCGGGATGGTTGCCGGCGGCGGTGCGAAGAACTGATCGTTGTATGTATCTATATAATAGACCCGCAACTCGTATAGAAAGTGAAATGGAGACGAGGGTGGTACCCAGAGAGATATCGGGTAGAGGGGTACGAGGTCAACACCTGCGGATATTAGATGAGAGGATCATAAGCTGGAGGAGCATATGGTATATGGCTGTCATGTTGCTAGAAATTGTAATATTCATTTGGAAAACTTTGACTTTTATTGAAATAATTTAACAGAAACAAGAAGTGAAAGTATTTTATCGTATACTTACAGAACAAGACGGGCAGATGGATGAGGAAATACACAAGGTAGACTTTGTCCAACCAGTGCCTGGTTGAAGACATGATGGCGTAGCAGGCGAGAGTCTTGGAGTTGTTAGCAATATACCTAATTAGGAATGAAAGTGCAAGTCACTGTATATAAACCGAATCAAGGTATATCAGGTAATTACAGTATAAATCGCAGGTTTGAGTGGGAACGTGTATCTAAAATTTCAGGTTGGAAAACATGCCATGTGCGTGATAATATATTTACTGTTTATTCGTACGGTGCAATGCGCTCCCTATTCATGAACGTGAGTGATATGAAGACATTGAGTCAACTTGAGTAGCCTCGTATAATGAGCCATCGGAAATCCCTCTATCAACCTAGAATCTATCTATGATATTCACGAGGTCAAGTATCTATTACGCCCTTGATCCCCGGATATTAAATCCAGAGATGACTCGGCATATATTAAGATAACGAGGTGGCTTCAGGTCTGGTGTAGAATATCAAAGGGACAATGTATAAATTTGTGTTAGCTCCTTAACTGTCAAAACTTTGAAATGATATAAGATAGACAAATAGTCATTTCAGTATCATAATGCCTAACCCGCTGAATCCAATTCATTCTTCGACGCGCCATCTTGCAAATTCTGCTACCCATAGACATCCTAAAAGAACGGGAACTAAGGGTACCAGAAACCACCAGAGTTCAATAGTAAGACGGGAACGGAGCCATCGCTTGACGCGCCATCTCAGCTGGCGCCGATGTGCACATTTTGCCGTCCCATATACGAGACACCCTAAACCGGGACGGGATTCACATTCTGCGTGTTCGCGGCGCCGCTGCATGAGTAACCTGAGATCGATATTTAGTAACGCCACTTATCAACGCCGTTTATTCACCCAGGACGATACAAGGCTGCTGCCTCGGCATATTCGTCCTCAAGTACGCCGCACAGTCCTTACCTGACGCTACCTCTGCAGAACTTCAAGTCGCTTCCTAGGTCGCAGCGACGATCGTTTGGACACTCTAAGTGCAAGCTCCGACGCTCGATCAGCCAATCTACCTTGAGCTTAAGCCCGGTATCAACAAGGCAGTAAAAATATCTACTGGCGTGCTTTAGAGATAAGGCGTCGGGATACGTGAGATGTCGACTGATCAGGAGATGTATTTCTGGTGGTAGATTTTCAAGGCTTCTTGCCCCGCCAGAGGGAGATTTTGCAACAGGGTTTCCATCTAGGTCTAATTGGAACATATGACCACGGTGAATAATGTCCATTGTTTAGATTGGTTGTAATCCTCTTGTCAAGGTCGGGTTACTATCGGGTCGACGTGTTTAAGTGGCCATAGGAGTAGGAGCCTGCCAAGAGATACCCATATAGACCCAGGTAGCCAACTGGTTGACGATAAAATATGAAAAAAAGGGGCGAAATGAAGACAACTGCGAAACGCTCCCAATGAAACTGCTGATTAGCTAGGGTTATTGCATCTGAACTCGAAGGAGGAATTTCAGTCGCTTTGTATCATCTTGCTGCCTAAATGCTCAGCTGCGTTTTGTTTGAGAGTCTAGTATGGCTCGATGCACAAGTGGATGTGTAGTTTAAGTGGCGATATAATCTCTAGGCATCAACGTAATATAGGCAACAAGGCTACTTAATTCTAAAGGATAAGCGAGTTGAAAAATAGTTGGATCAAACTTGAGATCTAAACGAGTTGTAACAATTGAGAGTTACCTGCTGTGTAGTTGCCATGTGATAACGCGGCTGCTTTAGCGCGTCAAGGGCCTGGGGGCCCCACACTTTAGGTACTACATTGTAGGTATCCGAGATATCATCAAAAAGGTAACTAGGTACCTAACCTAATAGGTTACCTATTCAAATCATCAATGTGTTGTTGACTCTAAATATCGTCAACATCTTAAAATAATTTGAGTCGATCATGACTCGACTTCTACTTCCCATGCTACAACTGGGCTAGCTGATAGCTTATATATCACTTTACTTTAACGCCTAATACATCGTGATGGTCTGCTGGCCGAATAGCTGATATCCATGGCTCCCCCAGCTGCCGCCACCTTGGACGACGGCGGCGAGAGCGACTACGGATCTGACTTTTCGATAGGAGAGGAAGATATTGTAAATAAGCTCCTGGAGGACCTGGGGAATAACACATCATCGCTTAGCAACACTACAACTACCGCTCACGATTATACGCAATTCGTCTCGCCCGTCGTTTCTCCCGTCGCCTCACCCACTAGCACTACTACAACTACTACTATAACGACTGCTAGTAGCTTGTCTATTCCGCCCGTGCCGCTTGCCAAAGATGATAAGTACCGCGCGTCGAGTTTGTGTACTCGCCCCAACGGTACCCTTCCCACTAAAATCGAACAGTCCACGGCTGCTCACGAATCCCTCAACTCGAACCCGCGTGTAACATCGCCTTTGCCATTAGGCGGTGTCCAATATCCAGATCGTGAGTTCTCTGAGAAACATACCTATATATGCTCGTATTTAGTACATGGCACGTCTAACTAACTACTAGCGCCTAGTTAGTAGTATATTATCCGATCCCAGATCTAATACAACGCCCAAATTAGAACCTGCCCAGCCTCCAAAAGATGCCCCTTCTCCCATGCAGCGTTTCCGTTCCTTTCCCAAAAAGCCGCTTACAGTCTCCGACTTAGCTTCTGGTGCTTGGTGCGAGCTACAGTATTGGTACACGCTTACCCTGTTACCCGGGGGGAAGAAGACGAGAACGGCGGCGATGCGGGGTGGCACTCGTGTCCATCAAACCTTAGAGGATCAGGTACACACCACGGTCCAAGTCAGCATTAACACCAAAGAAGAGGCGTTTGCATTGCGAATATGGAACGTCATCCAGGGCCTCCGCACTCTCCGGGATGTTGGTATGACTAGAGAGCTTGAAGTATGGGGGATCATCGAAGGTCAAGTCGTAAACGGCATCATAGACGAAGTGAGCCACGATAGTCCGAATGCCGCATTTGAGCAAGAGCTCAGCCAATCCGAATCATCCAAGGGCTTCGCCACAAGCTACCCAAAACAGCAGACGTCCATGGCAGACTTTTTGGAACCGCCCCGTAAAAAGTTTTACTTGACTGATGTCAAAACAAGAGGCTCGGGTAGACTGCCTACTGGCGCCGCGCTCAGGCCCGCCAGGGTCCAGCTATTCTTGTACCATCGACTTTTAGGCGAAATGGCCTCTGGCGCGGTAGATTTTACTGCTATTTTGGATAGATATGGCCTGACAGCCGATGCCTTATTCTCTGATGCTTTCATGGCTCAGGTAGGCGACCTACACGATGAAATATTCTACGACGCGGATTCGGACGTTGGAGGTGCTTCGTCGTCTCGTTCTACGCGTAGCGGGTGTGATACAGATTGGCCGGATCCATCTTCAAATCTGCTTCCTCAGGATCTGATTAGATATCGATCCATTACACAGATGCTTCCGCTATTGCAGTCCGAACTCCGCGAAACCTTCCCGCAGGGCGCCGCCACTATCGGCGAACTTCTCGCTGTCCAGTATCGCCATAGGGAGGACTGTCGCATTCTCGGTAACAATTCGTTTCCTAACGATCCCGAGGCTTTAGAGGGGTACCTTAGACAGAACTTCAAGTGGTGGCGCGGCGAGAGGGATGCTGAGGGTGTTTCCATCGAAGAAACTTATAAGTGTAGGTCATGTGAATTTGCGGAAAGTTGTCAATGGCGAAAGGACAAAGAGACCGAATTTTTACAAAAGAAAAGGGGTATCACAGACTTGAGGACCTAGCATTTTGGACTTTAGCTTGGCTCGACCTTGATATTAATTTAGTTGGCTGTCTAATAGCTAAAATTCCGACATACATATATCTAGCAACTCCACTAAGTTAAACAAAATACTTTTTAAAAAAAAGAATCGGTAAACTATACCTTGCGTTGAGAATTCAGACGAACTTATCATGACCCCAACAGCTTATTACCAATAATGCATACCCCTGACAGTCTTGAGCGAACTCTACTATACGAGGCTTAAAACTTAAAATAAACATAACAGGTAATTACTGTAAATGGACACTGAAGAAATGAGTACTTTGAATGCCGGAATGCTCAATAAGTTTGATATGAACCAAGTACCTTGTACATATGCGTCCCGTCATACTTTGTTCTTTATGATACCACTGGGCCTTAAATAATTGACCCTGATATGCTTCTAAGACCTAATTCGCGAGTTATCTGGTATGTTTGTCTGGTATGCTTGAATGAAGGGAGTTCTTCTCGAAGACCCCTGTTCCGTCACCGCGATTAGACAAGTGAGTGGAGAGCAAATAGCTAAACGGCAGCATACAACTGGCTGGGCAGCTAAGGCAACAAGGAACGTATGAGAGAAGCCTGCGGAGATGGCGACTGGCTAATCCTAAAATAGGTTACTTCAACATGGTTCCCATCCCTCTCGCTTCGCCCGATCCAATGGTTTTGTACCGAGTACCTAATGATTATTCGCTATCTCATCGACGATCGGCAAGCTTTGAGCTCGTCGAGTGTAGTGAGTACATGCCTCTTTATCACGAAGTTGGGGTAAAGGAATCAGCCAAGACCACAACTCTCCTGCTCGATTGGTGCTGCTCGAAAGTCTGTCCTGGGCTAGACCAACATCATAGTCAGTAATAGTTACAATAGCGAGCGACATGTAATCTGGCTGACGGGTTACTGCGACTAGGGGTGGCATCGAGGAGTCGCGTTAATGAGAGCTAGAGATTTTCGTGCCTCTTGATTCACCACACGAAATATTCCTCCTGGCCATCTTATACATTGTTTCGGCTTGTTGAATTGCTTCGCTTCGCTTCGCTTCCATCTGTAGCCATCATCATGAGGTATACCAGATCTATACCTATTTTGATTAATTAGTCGAGATAGTGGGAAATAATACCGAAAGAGAAAAAACTTCTCCCATATCGACAAGTTTCGATGTTAAGCACCCATAACATTCGCGACAGGCTAGCTAGCCTCCCAGACAGCCGCATCTGCGCTCTAAGATGGCAATCTATCCTTCGCTATGCTGCTGTCGCCTTTATCGTCTCTATAACCTTGTCCGGTATCTTCTTGTTCCGCCGTCCTGAGGGCTTTCTCCGTAATACTGGATCCCATTACTTCGAATACTTTTGGAATCGCACAGCGAACCATCCCATTGATCAACTTATCAGCGATGCGCATAATTTCCACGAGAACTTGCTGAAGCAGCGAAGCTTCGACCTTCCCACAGCTGCAGCCCGCTATCGCGAGCGGCGAGGGCGACATCCTCCTCCGGGGTTTGATGCCTGGTTCAAGTATGCGACAGAACACGAGGCGATCATTGTCGAGTCTTTCTTCGATAGGATATATGCTGACATTGCGCCATTCTGGGGCCTCGATCCCCGGACCACTGCCGAACGAGCCGCGTCGTGGGATTATGTCGTACGCGTCCGCGAAGGCGTCGCCAGCGGTATAGGCAACACACAAGGCAAGGTTCCTTGGCTGCAATTATGGACTGGCTTGGTGGCCGAGGCTGCGCCGTGGTTGCCGGACGTCGATATGCCTATTAATTATATGGACGAATCTCGGCTGATTGTTCCTTGGGAAGACGTGGCGAGTCTGATGGAGAAAGAACAGGCAAGCCGCTCGGCAAAGCCTCTCGGCGAAGTGGTGACGAAATATAGCGGCCTTGCTAAGGTCGATGCTAAAGCCAACGATGCTTCACCTTATACTCCGAATTGGCTTGGAGGAAGTTACTGGGACCTCACACGAGTGGCTTGCGCTCCCGATTCTCCATCACGTAATGTGACACCAATTCAAAATTTGGAGGAGCCGCCTGTGTTCCCAGAAGACTGGGAACCTGAGTACTCGTACAAAGGATATGTCCGTAACTTTACGGCCGCCACGGATCCCTGCGTCCAGCCCCACCTCCGTGGCATGCACGGCACATTTGTTGAGCCCCTGACGATGTCAACGAGTAAAGAGCTTATCCCATTGTTCGGTGGATGCAAGCTACCTGTAAATAACGAGATACTTATCCCTGGAGCTATGTACTTGACAAACGACCCCCTCTATTCCGGCGGGGATACTCACGGGCCGTCTTGGAGGAAGAAGACTAACGGCGTCGTATGGCGGGGTGTCGCATCTGGGGGTCGAAATAAAAAAGAGAACTGGTTTCATTTCCAGCGGCATCGGCTTATAGAAATGCTAAACGGAACAACCGTGTCGGGAATAGAGGAGCGCAGTTCCCGCGCCATGACGTTTGAGATGCCACCAATGCAGAAGTACGACTTCCCGCGACGGCGCGAGGGAACCGTTGGCACTTGGTTGCAAGAGTTTTCTAACGCTGGTTTTGTAAATCTCCTCTGCTTTCCAGAGGATTCCAACTGCACTTATGTCCAGCCTTACTTCTCTGAAGTACAGAGCATTCCCATGAAGGAGCAATATAAGTATAAGTTCATGCCCGATGTCGACGGGAACAGTTTCAGTGCGAGATTTAGAGGTTTTCTGCTGTCAACATCCCTGCCGCTCAAGGCTACCTTATACGCAGAGTGGCATGACGACCGTCTGGTTCCGTGGCTACATTTTGCTCCTATGGATAACACCTTTCAGGATCTATACGCCATCCTCGATTATTTTACTCGGGATGGAAAAGGCGACGTGTCCGCGCGCTTTATTTCTGAGGAAGGTAGGTCTTGGAGCTCAAAGGTGCTCAGGAGGGAAGACATGTTGCTTTATGTTTGGAGACTACTACTGGAATTTGCACGCGTATGTGACGAGAAACGGGATATGCTTGGATACATAGAAGATTTGAGACCGGCGTAACGAGTATATATATATATATGTGTGTGTGTGTAGACATAGCTTGTGTATATTTATGACGGCAATCTTTTCTAAAGCGTATATTTGAAGGTGAGGCAATCTAAGCTGGCTTTAGCAGGACGAAAGTCTTTCTCTAAACAGTCCAAACCAACCTAGAAAAGCATAGCTACCTATCTAGAGTCCCTAAAATGTCATAACTTAATCTTCCGCTTTCTAACAAGGTTGCTATCGTGGCCGGAGCATCTAGGGGTATCGGGAAAGGAATCACAGTGGAGCTCGCGCGCCGAGGAGCAACAGTATGATCTTCTTATAAGCATCGTTCATTTCTATTGACTCGGGCTGTCCTACCCTATGTGAATACCTACCTAGCTACGGACGTAATATCAGCATCGGTTCCGTCGCTTAAAGAGGTGGCTTCAAGAAATTTGCCTCTACGGTTCCTCGAAGGCGGCACTAGAGGGGTTGACTCGGACATGGGCCCACGAGTTAGAGGTAGTAATGGAACAACGGCGAACTGCGTAAATCCGGGGCCCTTCCAGAGCGACATGCTAGACAATATCCCAAAAGATCTCGTGGAACTCCAGAGGATTCTGACGGCGGTTGAAAACAGAATAGGAACAGCGTCTGAAGTTGCAAATATAGTTGCAAGCCTGACCGGCAAAGATGGCGATTGGATTACAGGCCAAACAATCTGCGCCTTTGGAGTAAGTTGATTTACTACCTACGCCATATTCTGGGTCCTTTTTAGTACTGGCAATTCATTCGTCCAGGGCTATGCTATGTATTAGACTTACCAGTTGGACATTACGGACTCTTCACGAGGACAGCTTGGATTACTCCACATAGTCTACCTCTCAGGTAGTGACGTATTTTCTCTTCTTGTAGTTACTCTACCTGTTAACGATACTGGTATGGTTGTTACTATTTACGACGGAGATATTGGCCTTTCCATAGATAATTCATGGAATTCGCGAACACTTAATCCGTGCCATTTCCCTCGAGGCATTTGGAATATATGATTAATTGATCTTGTCGTTGATGAATCGATGATATGGGTCTGGGCGGAATCGTTGTTGAACTACTTCGTACCGAGGCTATCTTTTTCATCTTCATTCATTGCGTATCATGGTCGGGGTGTTATTCTATCATTCATAACTTTATTGATTGAAAATACACTGCTTGTTACCCAACTTACACCGTCTTGCTGACAAATGCCCTGCGTGAGCTTTCTCGTGCTGCTTATTAATTAAGGGGTTGGCATACGTAGGTAGGTGGTTTGATCGTCTTAACGCACAAGCAAGACATTAATTAAATAGCGAATATAAAGGACAGAGAAGGTCAAAAAGAATCCTAGAATTATATTGATACGTAATACTTATTTTTCTCATCTTGTCTAATACCAACGACTTCGAACCCAGCAAATATGTCTACGTCAATCAGTGTTGGCATAGTAGGTGCTACTGGTCGAACGGGAAGCTCAGTATTGAACGGGTTGCTAGCTTCCGAGACACAATTTGTTTGACTCTCTCATACAATGATTATTTTCTAGTTGGCTAACTAGCATCCTCAGGATATTACTGTTCTTGCACGGCCTACATCTATCAATAGCGAGGCCAAGAATGAACTCAAAAGCCGCGGCATTCGCATCGTAGATGCAGACTTGAACGGTCCGAAGGATGACCTTGTTAAGGCGGTTACAGGCATTGATATAATAATATCGTGCATAGCATTCCCCAGGCTGGGTGATCAGATACCTCTGGTCGAGGCAGCGAAGCAAGCTGGCGTAAAGAGATTTGTGCCATCCAACTTTAGCACACCAGCGCCAAGAGGCGTAATGGATATGTATGACGAGGTACGTTTCCGTAATAAGAGTGGTTTTGGTGCGAAACTGACCATGGCCATAGAAAGATGATATCCTTGCGGCTATTCAACGCCTGTATTTACCATACACCGTGATAGATATCGGGTGGTGGATAGACCAATCAGTACCGGCGATACCTTCAGGCCGAACAGATCACGTATGTAACAGAGTGCTCGACATAATTCCTGGCGACGGATCGGTACCCATGGCCTATACAAACTTTCCAGACATCGGAACGTATGTAGCAAAAATTATTGCCGACCCAAGAACCCTCAACAAGAAGGTCTTTGCGCATACCGAGACACTCAGCGCAATACAAATGAGGGAGCTCTTGGAGGAGCTCGGCGGAGAAAAGGTCGCAAGAAATTATGTAAGTCAGACGGCTGAGGACCCAGAAGCTTCCTACGAATAGCGAAGTTAATATAACACCACTTTAGATGAGCGCAGACGAGGTACACAAGACCATTGCTTCGATGCGACTTGCCCTAGAAAAGAACCCCGGTGATTCAACTGCTAAGTCTAACCTCCTTCTGAATCAATACATAGATTCATGGGGACTTCGAGGAGACAATACTCCTGAGATCGCATCGTATCTAGGATACCTGGATTTCAAGGAGTTGTATCCAGATGTCAAAGGAAAGACGGTACGAGCCCGTATTCAAGAGATTCTGAATGGTCATTGATAGCTAGTTAAGGACGCTTTATCTTGTAGCTAAATCGGATAGTTAGATTAAGTAGTTGTTCAATATGTTTTCTTTAGACTTCTATATGAATGGGTCCTTGTAAGAAAGACTACGAGAGCCGAAGTACGAGCTGGAAGTTATAACAATCTTTGTTATGGCGCACGCGCTAGCTCATGAGAATAAGTTGATATAACATGCGATGAATTACTAAACACCTACCTACGTATACTTTTCCATCCTCGGACTACCTGGGAAAGTTCTCGACTATCATAAGACGATACGAATGATCTTGCCTAACGAAGCTTGTGGTACTCTTCTGATAACACTGCTATCTTGGTTTGTTATATATAGTAGGGCAAAAAAATAAACGTTAAAAATATAAACGCGTAAAATTGCGTATATTATTTTTTACCCACTTTTATTTTTTAATAATGGCTCCCACACCACCACCTAATCCTAAAAGGCTTAAAAAGTACCTATTTCTTTATAAAAAGTGATGGTTGTGTGACACTGACATAAAGGCACCTTACTGATAATAAGGTGCCTTTATTGCCGATAAAGAAGGAAGAGATAAGATACCCGACGTTACTAAATAAAGGAGTTAGGTATCTATTATTATAAAAATATAAAAATACGTTATACCTAATTAGCCTTAGATAAATTCTTCCTTCTTTAAATATCTTAATATATCAATTTTAATATTATTAATTTATTTATTATTATTTTATTATTATTATTATTATTTTTATTTATATACATACTTATCAATATTAATTAATATTATTAAATAGTAATAATATAAATTAGCAAGGTTAAAAAAATTACTATTATTTTAATTCAAAAATTTTTATTACAATAATATAAATAATATTAGTACCTTTTTTTATATTACTCCCATAATTTATAATAAACAGGAATTAATATCTCTTACAGAATATGACATATTATTTCAACGTTTAAATCTTCGTAAAAAGTCTTAAATAGTTGATGATAATATTATACTTTAGAAGAATTATAAGAATTTATTAATCAGATAGGATATATAAGATAAATATGTAAAATAAAACTATAAGTTATAAATATGGGAAAATAATAAATGTATCTATATTAAATACATAATTGAATGGTAATAATTGTGGCTATTTAATTAGAAGAATACGACGAATATTAGATCTTTATATGGCCTATAATTTAAAATTATATAATAATACCCTTGCTCTTAGCAATGTGGCACCACATCAGTTCAATATTATCTTTTACATAAAGGTTTTAAATTATGTATATGTTATAATAATATTTTAAATTATTACTTTTATATTTTACTATTGTAATATAGGTATTAAAATTAATATTAGGCGTTGGTTAATACGTTAAATTATTAAAGTATATATTATAAATCGTAATTTTTTATATAATATTAATATATTCTTTTTCTTAACTTTATAAACCATATAAAATTTAAATATAATTGCGCCTTAATGGAGTGCCTTATTATATATTTTGGGTTATAATATACTGTTTGTAAAAAGGGTATTAAATTCTTTTATATTAAAGGCTTTATACGGTTTTCTTAACATAACTATCTTCTTATTTAATTATAACTTTAAAATAAAGGTATAATTATTTTTTTCTTTTATATTAATATATATTATATTTATAATAAATATATTTAAATCCTTATTAAGTATAACCTTATATTTATTAAGGTTAAATTAAGGTAGCAGTAGCGATAAATAAATTTTAAAATTTTTTTTTAACTATATATATAGTTTAACATATATATTCCGGAAAATCGAGGTATCTTTTAATATATTCGATATAATAGTTACGTTTTTATTTGTAATAGTAATAATCTTATATAATCCTTTCTATCCGTTTTTTTTACAATAAATTAATATGTTACTGTTAATAAGTAATAATATAAGTAGCGTTTTTAAGGTATTTGGTTTGTTTTGCATATTTATGGTATTGTAAATAGTTTTTTACGCTTTAATTTTTTTAATTTTAATTATGGCTTTTTATTGAATAAGACTTAGACGTCTTGGCCTTGGATCAAGCCTTATTAAACCTGATATCAAGGACTTTTAGATGATGAAACTGATGATAGAAAGGAATGACTTGTATTAAAAGTGGATGATACTATGTAAAATGGGTGTGTGCGACCATAAATGGTACTTATACTAAGAATATAATCACATGATCAGGATCAAGGTCACTTGATACACCAGCACCAGTTCATTATATTGTTTAAACCCTTTTTAATTACAATTGCGTGGGGAGAAAATTTATGTTAATTCTTAAATAAGTGTTAAAAATTAATAGAATAAAAACGAAATTATTTAAATTTACTGTATTGTTTACGGTTTTAACTATTATTTATAAGTAAGTTTTTTTTAATTTTTATATTTCTTCGGAAATAATTTTGTATGCTTTTTAAATTAGGTTATGGTATTTTTTTATTTTGTTAATTAATTAATATATTTTAATGGGTATTTAGTTATAGATAATTTTTATAAGGTAAGCTTTATTATGGAATTTAATGTTATTAAAATTAGTGAACTGGTGTGGTGCTATATTGCCAAGAGTAAGGGTATTATTATGTAATCTTAAGTTATAAGCCATATAAAGGTTTAATATTTGTTATATTCTTTTAATTAAATAACTACAATTATTATTATTTAATTATGTATTTAATATAAATATATTTATTATTTTCTTATATTTATAGCTTATGGCTTTATTTTATATATTTATTTTATATATTTTATTTGATTAGTAGATCCTTATAGTTTTTTTAGAGTATAGTGTTATTATTAATTATTTAAGGCCTTTCACGAGGATTTAGATGTTGAAGTGATATGCTATATTCTGTAGGAGATATCAACTCCTATTTAATATATATATATCTACCCTTAAAATTAAAAAATAAATATTTTAAAAAAACGCTATTACAAATAATTAAATCTTTATACGGATTTATAAAATTAAATACGTATTAATTTAAAACTTATTTTAAATATTATTAAAAAAAATTAAATATAATCTTATTAACATTTAATTTATATTTATTAATTATAAAATTAAATTAATTATTTGGAATTACCGGTTTATAAATAAATAATATATTTGTTAATAAGTATGTATGTAAATAAGAATAATAATAATAACAATAAAGTAATAGTAAGTAAATTAATGGTATTGAGATTGATATATTAAAATGTTTAAGGAGGGAAGAATCTATTTAAGGTTAGTTAAATATAACATATTCTTATATTTTAATAATAGTGGATACCTAACCCTTTTATTTAGTAAAGTTGAGTATTTTATTTTTTCCTCCTTTATTTATAATAAGGATATTTTATTATTAGTAAGGTACCTTTATATTAATATTATATAATTATTATTTATTTTATTTTTTTTTTATAATTAATTAATTATAAAATATGATTAAATAAATAAAATTTTAAAATTTATGTTAATATATATTTATGTTGGTTTGGATATATATTATTACGTATTTATAATTTTATATATTTATAATTATATATATTTGTGACGGTTAAAAAATAAAACTATAATAGTTTAAATTAGGAATTATTCTATAAGTAGGGTTGTGCTAGTATATATCGTACTATTTTATTCCTAGTATATCTTTTTTTATTTTCTGCGATGGTTTGCGTTTAGATTAGTGTTAATAATTAACCTTAATAATCTACTATTACGTTAACTTAATATTATTCCTAATTTCCCTACGTTTTATTTACCTTTTTAAGCGTAAATTAATTTAATTATTTTCTATTAATATCTTTATAACTTTATTTGGGGATATTTTTATTATTATATTTATTAGATTATAATTATTATATATTTATTAAATATTATTAATTTCTTTATTTTTATACAATTATTTTAAAATTATAAAATTAATTATTAATTTTTTTTTATTAATATTACCCATTTAAACAAAATATTGGTATAGCAAAAAAGAATTTATATATAAAATAAAAAGAATTATTAGGAGGTTTAATCGATTTAGGATAATATTAATAATATTGTAAATAATATAGTTTATATTAAAGCCCTATACCATTCTATAGATTTCATTAGCAAATATACTACGCATAATATACTTATATTTAATAAATAACCAATAAATAATATTATTAATAAATTATATTTTATTATTATAGTTTATAAGTTTTTTATTACCAAATATTATAATATAGTTAATTTAAGAATTTATATCTTTATTATTAACGAATAAACTGTTTATAAAAACGTATAAGTATAAATCTTAAAAGTTTAACTTTATATATTTAAAGTTTTAATCCTTATAATTTATTTACTATTTAATTTTTATATTAAAGGTTTTAGTTTTTTTTAGTTTAGGTTTTGTATGTTATACTATTATAAAATAATTAAAAACTATTTTAGGTTGGTAAATAAATATAATATAAATACTTTTTATATATTATTTTATAAATTTTTTAATTATATTAAGTATTTTTAAATTTAATTTTTCTAACCTTTTTATTTATTTTTTTTGGATAATAGAAATTGTTTTTTTATAAATTATAATCTATAATCTGTTGAAGTTTTCGATTATATTTGATTTTAAAACCTTTTAAAATTTTGCTTTAATATTTATTTTTATAAAAATCTTATTTTTTTCGGTTAGAAATTCTGTTATATCAATATTTAATATATTATTTATTTATAAACTTATAATTTTAAATAGTTGATTTGGTTTTATAATTAATAGGTATAAATTAAATATTAACAAGATTATACCTAATTCTTTTTAATAATACCTAAAATAAGTTTTAAATTAATATATACCTAATTCCGTAAATTCGTATAAAGATTTAACTATTTATAATAATATTTTCTTAAAGTATTTATTTTTTAATTTTAAAGATAAACATATATATATTATCCTTTATATGGGGGTTTTGGATTATATATATGCTATAATAATATTTTAAATTATTATTTTTATATTTTATTATTATAATATGGATATTAAAATTAATATTAAACATTAATTAACACGTTAAATTATTAAAATATATATTATAATAAAGTTTTTATTAAGGTTTTTGTAATTTTATACTACAAATTATAATTTTTTATATAATATTAATATATTTTTTTTTTTAACTTTATAAACCATATAAAATTTAAATATAATTACGCTTTAATAAAATATTTTATTATACATTTCAAGTTATAAAATATTATTTATAAAGAAGATATTAAATTCTTTTATATCAGAGGCTTTATACAACCTTCCTAATATAATTATCTTTCTATTTAATTATAATTTTAAAATAAAGGCGTAATTATTCTTTTTTTTTATATTAACATATACTATATTCATAATAAATATATTTAAATCCTTATTAAATATAACCTTATACTTATTAAGATTAAATTAAGATGGCGGTAGTAGTAAATAAATTTTAAAACTTCTTTTTAATTATTCATATAACTTAATATATATATTCCAGAAAATTAAGGTATTTCCTAATACGTTTAATATAATGATTACATTTTTATTTATAATAATAATAACTTTATATAATCTTTCCTATCCGCCTTTTTTACAATAAATTAATATGTTATTGTTAATAAATAATAATATAGGTAATATTTTCAAAGTGTCTGATTTATTTTTTATATTTATAATGTTATAAATGGTTTTTTACGCCTTAACCTTCTTAATTTTAATTATAACCTTTTATATTACCTAAACCCTTTCCAATTATAATTGCGTAGGGGGAAAATCTATATTAATCCTTAAATAAATGTTAAAAACTAATAAAATAAAAACAAAATTATTTAAATTTACCATATCGTTTATAGTCTTAATTATTATTTGTAAATAAACCTCCTTTAACCCTTATATTTCTTTAGAAATAATTTTATACACTCTTTAAATTAAGCTATAATATTTCTCTACCTTACTAATTAACTAATATATTTTAATAAATATTTAATTATAAATAATTTTTATAAAATAAGTTTTATTATAGAATTTAATACTATTAAAATTGATACCCGTATTATGGTTAAAGATGTTTAATAGTTTCAAGTATATATCGATCTAATATTACTTAAATATCTTTTATATTTCTTTAACAAAAATATTCTTTATAAATTAAGTTATTTAAAACCTTATTATTATATTAATTATATAAAAAATCGATTTCTTATTTAAGTATATAATATTAGTGATTATTTTATAATTAAAGTTTATATTAAGATTTTTAAGGTTAAATTTAAAGCGTTAGAGTATTTTATCCTTAATTTAATAATAGTAATAAAATTTATTAATCTTCTTAAAATCTTTAATACTTACCTTATATCCTACCTTATCAAATAAATTATAAAACTTATTAATAAATAGATAATTAAAACATATATATAAATAACATAATTTTACTTTTGTAAAATAGGTAATATTATTAAGTTAAAACTATAAATATCCCTATTTTTATATAATCTTAATTATTACGCCGTTCTTATTAATTAATTAATTAATAATATTATTAAAATATATTCTTAAACGGTTTATATCTTTAATAAAAAAGAAAAATAAAATGTTTATTTCTATTATATAAAAATCTATTTTACCAAATAAAATGTTAATTATTATAATTTTTAATAATTTAATAAATAAACTATTTCTGAAATATATATTAATTTCGCTAATGCAGTTAATATCCAGATCGTTATAATATTCTAAATTCTCATTAATAAAAGTTTAATATTAACTTTTATTTATAATTGATATTTGCGTTATTTCTGTATTTAATATAATGTCTTAAAATATATTCTTCATATATTGGTTAAGGATAAATATAATATTAATATTAGATTTATTAGTAAATTTTTTGGGGGTTAATATTTATAAATTAAATTAATATTAAAAAAATTTATTTAAAAAATAAATTGCAATTATATATTAACTTTTTAGTTTTTTTTCTTTTTTAATAAACTCCTTAGACTTTTTTATATTAAAATTTTTAATACTTTTATATCCGGTTAGAAAAATTATATAATTTTCTTTTGTCTAGTTTTTTTTAACTTTTTATTAAGCTTTAACCTTTTTGCGTTTTTTTTCTGGATATTTAATTAATTAATATTTTTTTTTCTTATATATTTAATAGTAACGTTTTTAATATTTTAACGTTTTTTGGTAAGTATTATATTTACTACCTTTATTATTACAATAATATTTATAATTAATATAATATTAATTAATATCATACTTGTCGTTATTATTATTTTTGTTATTAATATTTATTATAAACTAACATATTTTTTTAAGGTTTTTAAATGTTCTAATAAATATTTAAAGCTTATTGGCTAATTTTTTAAAGTGGTATAATGGAGTGAATAGTATATGTTATAATTGTGGTATATTGTAATATATTTTATACACAATTATAATAAATTATTATTTTCTTTTAAAATTAAGTTTAAAAATGCGTTAATATAATGATAACTTATCAAATATAACTTATAATACCTTTATATTAAGTTTATTTTTATTTTTTTTTTTAGTTTTTATGTTATAAAAAGTAATAGTTATTTAATTTTGATAATATTATATCTTATTTTACTTTATGTTAAAATATTATTTTATAATTATATATATATTTATAAAGTACTAGTGTTTGGATATATTATAAAAAAAATAAATTACTATTTTTCCAGTAAGAATAGTAGAAAATATAGTATAAAATTATATTTATCAAATTTTTATTATATAATATACATTTAAGAAAAATTAAAATTTATTTTTAAAGATATTATATACTTCCTTTATATAATTATTTTTATTATTTTAAACCTTTTTAAAATAATTTACAATTATTGAAAGGTATATTTTATTAGGGATTTATATTGGGGGAATGTTATAATAAATTTAAATTTATTAATTATTAATAGATATAAAGATTTAGGCGGGGGGGTTAAATATTTATAAAAATAGTGGAGTTATTTAAAAAGAAAAATTATAATTTTTGGTAAATTAGTTTTTTTTGTTTAGTCTAACGTTTAATGGAATTATTAATGTTATATATGGATTATTTGGTAGCGATCCAAGGAATCCAAACGTATTTTTTGTAATTGGGGGAGGGGGTTATGTTTAGCCAATTTCATATCCAGGGTTATATCTTAGGTTATACCTTTATTATTTTATAAAAGGTATAGGTAGTTTTTATTAGGTTGATAGGGAAAGGAGAAAGGGGTTGGGTAATATCTAAATGTTATTTTAATTATTTTATTAAGATTATACTAATTATTATGAATAATTTGGTATATTTTATGGTGGCGGGTTAGGATTAAGTATATAGGGAGGGGGGAAGGGGAGATATATTAAAGCAGTAGTTGGTTAAGGGGTTGGGGAGTGGGTTTTAATTATTAAATTAACGGTAAAACGTTAGGGATTAATAATAGTTAGTTGAAGATAAAAAGTAATATTTGTTTTAGTTATAAAATAGATAATATATATTATAAATTAGAAGGGGGTAAGGCTTAAGGTATGATATTTTATATTGGGGTTTATCTTATAGGTATAATTATATGTATTAGCGTTTATGGATTAAAAATTGCTTAATGTTGCTATATTAATACTTATAATTATGTAAACGCGCATGTAGCGGGGTATATTGATTCTTTTTCGGTTTTATAAACTAAAACTCTTTATACTAATGCGTTAAACCACCTTATTTTTACTACTTTTAATTTGGTAATATTTTATATGGATAGGTTATATAATAATATAAGGTTAGTAAATATCTTTATATAATTAACGTTATATTTTCCTATATAAATATTTTTTTATATTAATATGTTTTATAATATCAATTATAATTATTTTGATAATATTTTAAAATTATTTATTATAAATTTTTTAAATTATTTTTAGTATTTAATTATTATTTTCTTAATTAAATATATATATAATACTTTATTATTGGTAGTTTTAAAGTTTATTAATATAAAAAATATTTATATTATTTTTTATTTAGGCGTAGCTATTTGAAAATTAATTTTTTCTTATTGTATTATTATATGGTTAAATATTATATTAAATATAAATATCTGACTAAAGAAATAACTTAAAAGTTTATATAATTTATTTATATTTTTTTATTTAATAAGATTGTATATAATGTAAGTTTACGTTTGTATTAAGTTTTTTACTTATATTTTTTAAGATATAATAAGAAAGATTAATAATATAAATAATAATAATTCTGTGGATAAAGGGTTTAAATTGCGATAGTTTATTAGAAATATAAATAAATTATATAAAGGGGTGAAGTTGTAACTTATTATAAATTATAAAAATAATATAAAAAAAATGTTAATATTATTTATATTATTATAGTAAAAATTTTTAAATTAAAATAATAATAATTTTTTTAATTTTATTAATTTATATTATTATTATTTAATAATAT
Organism: Daldinia decipiens; assembly: GCF_022478715.1. Classification (NCBI taxonomy): domain Eukaryota; kingdom Fungi; phylum Ascomycota; class Sordariomycetes; order Xylariales; family Hypoxylaceae; genus Daldinia; species Daldinia decipiens. The sequence goes on from NW_026054599.1 coordinate 141,190, forward strand.
TAATTAGTATTAATAGGTATATATATAAATAAGAATAATAATAATAATAATAAAATAATAATAAATAAATTAATAATATTAAAATTAATATATTAAGATATTTAAGGAGGGAAGAATTTATTTAAAGTTAATTAAATATAACATATTTTTATATTCTAATAATAATAAATATCCAACCCTTTTATCTAATAAAATTAAGTATCTTATCTCTTCTTCCCTTATTTACAATAAAGGTACCTTATCATCAATAAGGTGCCTTTATGTCAGTGTCACACAACCATCAATATTAAATATTAATATAATAGAATTTCTAATCGAAGAAGATAAGGTTTTTATAAAAATAAATATTAAAACAAAACCTTAAAAGGTTTTAAAACTAGATATAATCGAAGACTTTAATAAATCATAAATTATAATCCATAAAAAAACAATTTCTACTATTTAAAAGGGATAAACAAAAAGACTAAAAAAACTAAACTTAAAGGCATCTAATATAATTAAGAAATTCATAAAATAACATATAAAAAATACCTATATCGCGTTTATTTACCAACTTAAAATAACTTTTAACTATTTTATAATAATGTAATATATAAAACTTAAACCAAAAGAAGTTAAAACCTTTAATATAAAAATTAAATAATAAATAAACCATAAAGATTAAGGCTTTAAATATATGAAGTTAAACCCTTAAAACCTACTGAACTGGTGCTGGTGTATCAGGTGACCTTGATCCTGATCATGTGATCATATTCTTAGTATAAGTACCATTTATGGTCGCACACACCCATTTTACATAGTATCATCCACTTTTAATACAAGTCATTCCTTTTCTTTCATCAGTTTCATCATCTAAAAGTCCTTGATATCAGGTCTAATAGGGCTTGATCCAAGGCCAAGACGTCTAAGTCTTGTTCACTACGCTTATACGTTTTTATAAATGGCTTATTCACTAATAATAAGAACATAAACTTCCAAATTAGCTACATCGTAATATTTAACAATAAAAAACTTATAAACCATAATAATAAAATATAACTTATCAGTAATATTATCCATTAATCTTTTACCAAATATAAATACGTTACATATAATGTATTTACTAGTAAAATCTATAAAATAATATAAAGTTTTAATATAAATTACATTATTTATAATATTATTAATATTATTTTAAATTAACTAAACTTCCCAATAATCCCTTTTGTTTTATGTATAAATCTTTTCTTGTTATATTAATACTTCGTTTAAATAAATAATATTAACGAGAAGAAATTAATAATTAACCTTATGGCCCTAAGATAATCGTATAAAAATAAAGAAATTAATAATATTTGATAAATATATAATAATTATAATTTAATAGATATAATAATAAAAACGTTTCCAAATAAAGTTATAAAAATATTAATGGAAAATAATTAAATTAATTTACGTTTAGAAGAATAAATAAAACGCAGGGAAATTGGAAATAATATTAAACTAACGCAATAATAAACTATTAAGGCTAATTATTAATATTAACTTAAACGTAGGTTATTGCAAAAAATAAAGAAGGATATATTAAGAATGGGATGGTACGATATATGTTAACGCAATTTTACTTATAAGATAATTTTTAATTTAAACTATTATAATTTTATCCTTTAATTATCATAAATATATATAATTACGGATATGTGAAAGTATAAATACATAATAATACATATCTAGATTAACATAAGTATGCATTAGTATAAATCTTAAAGTTTTATTTATTTAATTATATTTTACAATCAATTAATTGCAAAAAAAAATAAAATAAATAATAGTTGTATAATATTAATATAAAAATATTTTATTAATAATAAAGTGCTTTTATTATTGATAAAAAAAGAAGAAATAAAATATCCAACGTTATTAAATAAAAAGGTTAGGTATTTATTATTATAAGAATATAAGAATATGCTATATTTAATTAGCCTTAAATAAATTCTTCCCTCTTTAAATATTTTAATATACCAGTTTTAATACCATTAATTTATTTGTTATTACTTTATTATTATTATTGTTATTCTTATTTACATACGTACTTACTAACAAAAAGATAAAGATTGAATTTATATTCGAAATAAGCTTTTTAATTAAGTAAATTAAAGTTATAAAAAATATTTTAACTTAAAACTTATATTAAGTAAATATTTAATATAAGGTTTAAAAATTAACCTTTTTACGCTTTAGTCGAAAGCGTTATTATAAATTCGAATTATAAGATAAAAGGTATATTATTTAATTTATTAGTAAAAATCTTTTCGTTTTGTTTTTTTAAATTTTTTTTAAAATTAATTTAAAGGTTTATAACCGTATTATTGAACAAGACTTAGACGTCTTGGCCTTGGATCAAGCCTTATTAGACCTGATATCAAGGACTTTTAAATGGTGGTGATGAAGGAAAGGAATGACTTGTATTAAAAGTGGATGATACTATGTAAAATGGGTGTGTGCGACCATAAATGGTACTTATACTAAGAATATGATCACATGATCAAGGTCAAGGTCACCTGATACACCAGCACCAGTTCATTATTATAACGTAGCTTTAAAAATAAGGTATAATATATTATAAAACGTTTTACAAACCGAAATTATTATAAAAATATGTTAATAAACGTTTAATTTTTACCCGATAATATGTAAAGAAGCCTTTTTTATATTAAAAACGTTGGTTTTTTTCGAATAAATTAATAATAACTTAAAACGATGGTAAAAAGTAAACGTAAGTGTTTTATCGAAAAGTATATTATTTTTTAAAATAACTTATTTAATTTTATTTATATATAATTTATTGAAATTTTAATTTTAAGGTAAAAAATTATATAAAAAAATGTTTAATTAAAAAATAAATTAACAAAGTATTTTTAAATGTTTTAAGGTATATTTAAATAAAAAAACGATTTTTGTTAATTAATTTATACAATAATTTTAATATCGAATGTATCGAAATTATAAATTTTATAAGAAATCCTTTTATAAATATATAAAAAAAGTAATATATTTATTATAAATAATGTATTTATTTATAAGGCTTATATAATTATAAATTGATTACGTAAATAGGTTAAGTAAAAAAGGGTTACTTTAGTAAATTAACCCTTATATTTATCCAAATTTAACTTTATTAAAAATTTTTAAAAAATTTTTAAAAATAAAATTTATTTTAAACATTTTAAGTTATTATTAATACTTTTAAATATTACCTTATTAAATTTATTTATATGTATAACATTAAAAGTATAAGATAAATTTAAAAAGAAAATATTAAATAAATTAACCTTAATTATATTAAAGAAATTAATTACCGTTATTAAAATAAAAGGTTAATATATTAAATATTAATTAAATAATATATATATTATATTAAAGCCTTATTTTTAAATTATTTATTTTTATTATTATTAAAAGATTAAATATAAATTAATTATATAATTAATTATTAAAATAAAAAGGTAATAGTATAATAAAAGGGTAATGGCAAGGTAAAAAAACTTTTAACGTTTATTTTTTCGAGTTACTGTACCTATATATGAAACCCCTACACTTAACTCTTATATGAATTATCCAGAGTTAAGGTCTGATCGAGCCGGAATCTGATAGAAATTCCAAAATAGGCGCTGGATTCATATAACTTAGAAAGCTCTTAACCTGGTAACTTAAAGGGATCCAAGGAGAAAGCCATCGCAAGAATCGTAACCAAAGTGAATCCATTGACTCATAACGCGTGGTGGAGTGTGATATCTTTACAGAAATGTCGGCCCTCGGACGTTGTACTTGCTCGTATCTATTAAAGGTCGCTACGATATCTTGGGTTGTGGGCGCTTGATTTCTTCGCAGCAATGACACTAGCCCATTAACAAGATTGCAGACCCCTTCAATAGCGAGGTTACCTCCAAAGCCGGAATTAATTGTTGTCTGTAACAAATGTGAACTTGATACCTACTAGTTAGACTTGCAAAATTACCCGAGCCTTACCTTGCATATAGAGTCTCCAACAAGTACAACCCGACCGCCATTATTCCAAGGCCCTTGAACAACTCCTTCTTCCATGGAAACCATGCCCGCGTGAGATCTAGCCTCCCACAGGTCGCTGAATGTGTACCCCGAACACGCAAATAGATTTCCGTACTTCTCGATAGTTGCTCTAGTATCAGTCTCTGCGTACTGCGGACAGTCGGGCGTTGTTGAGGGCTTTTCTTCCTTTATGAATAGGAACCAAAAAATGAGTCCTTTTGCTCCTGCTGCTGTGATTCCTGAAATATTCCTGTAATAAACATGGTGAACTATTCCTTCCGGTAGTAGCGGTCTCGTAAGACCGTCCCTTGGCCCATTTGCCGACGTACCGAAGACTGCCCTATAGCTAGAAGTGAACCCTTATAAGATATGTTAAAGGTGACCCCTCCCTACGAGAACAAGTTGACTTACCTTTAGTAAGATACTGGGATCTCTCAGGGTCGGTCCTGGATACTGCGCCAGCTAAGAGATCGCGGATTGTGCTATGAACACCATCGGCCGCTACGAGAATGCTACCCCTGATGCTATCCCCGCGGTCGGTTATGACTGTTATGCCGCGCTCGTCTTCCCAAAAAGACGCTACGCCGATGTTCACGAGAATTCGGGACTTGTCCTTAAGACCGTTATATAGGGTATTAAGACAAGAGCGACGTTCTATAAGTACGATTGACCGTCCAGTCGCTTCCTCTACTTGCTTGAAAATGGATGAACTGTCAAATAGAATTCCGCGTTCATCGAAATGAAGACGACCCGTGAGCGAAAACGTTGCTGCCCATATTTCGTTCCAAATGCCCAGCTGCTCCAGTACCCTCGCAGTGTGGCATTGTATAATGATGGAGGCCCCAGTTTGAGGAGCAATTTCTCTTTTTTCTAGCAGGAGAAAGTCAACACCAGCCTTCTCCAAAGCATTAGCCAAGGTCAAGCCGGCAATACCTCCACCAGCTATGATAACTTTAAAAGATTCGAGATTAACCATTTTAATTATACTGGCGCAGGATATAATTGAAGGTCAGCTGATTGTCCGAATAAGCTTGTGAGCGGCACTAATCCTGCGGTGCTGGGTCGTTCCGCGATGCGAAAAGCACGCCACCGAGACCGCGTATTTGCTCTTATGGTGGGGGTCCCTTATACGTCCCAGTGCCACTCAGCTGACGCAAATTGTCGCCGAAGCGGTTATAAAATATGATAGAATTTTCAACTTCACATACTTAGCATTTTGTTTTTCTAAATAAGTCAAACCACCCTTACTGGGGCCACCCTAGTGGGGGCCACCCATTTCCCATACAAAATCAACAACTTCGCATGTCTATAATTAATTCAAAGAAATAGATAAAAATATATAATCTCTGATGTTTTACCTTTCGATCATTATAATAGCTTATGTACATTTTATCATATTTAAAATCTAATGTTTTGATAGTAAAATAGTAAAGTGTATTTTTAATGTTATTTTTAAAATTTTAAAAATTTTAATTTTATATGGGAATTTTATTAAATTACTACAAAACCTTATAAACGCTTATAACTTCTCATATAAATAAGTTATATAACTGGCCTTAAATTTAAAAGTTATATTAAAATGTTCTTTATTTAATTATATAGATTTTATATTTATACCATATTAATTGGTAAAGTTATAAGCAATAATATCCCTTAACAGCTTTACATATAAATTTGTATGTGTAATTGTTAGTGTATAATCTTGTATTCATTTTACCACAGATATTAGCCCTGCCATTTTTTCAAAATTTTATACCTGGTGAGAATCCAATACCGTACTTAAAATCAAAGACCTTATAATTTTATCTATTTTATTGAATTAAATACAGATATGCGAAATCGTTGATTTTGTATGGGAAATGGGTGGCCCCCACTAGGGTGGCCCCAGTAAGGGTGGTTTGACTTATTAGAAATGATAATAAAAAAGCCAAGTGGATGGCTGGCTTGCGGTCTGCTTCATAATGATGGTTCACTTAGCTTCTGCCGGGCCTTGAAGCTCGATTGCATCAACAATATAATTTGCACTTAGGAAGTCCTCATCACCGGAGCCATATACACCAAGTGTAAGAGTATTCTGCCCGGTTTTAAAGGCGCTCGCAGGAACTGTCCACGTGTAGACTTCGCCATACCCGCGATATGCTCCGCGAGTAACCCCGCGAGAATCGATTAGTTTCTGAGATGCCATTTAGCTTTGCCAAGAACACTGCGCAATATCGTCTGGGTGGACTTACCGGAGCGCCTGGGTCCTTTCCGGTCCAGCTTCCAATAGCCACCGATGGGCGACCTCCCTTGAATGAAAGTGTAGTTCCCACCCTTAATGTGAGATCTCGAACTTGGTTGGCGGCGAGGTTGAAGTTTACCTTCACATTGCCACCGGTCTTCGAGAAGAGGGCCATAGGGAAATCGCGCGCGGAGGATTGGCCAACTGTGTAAGTACCTCCCCAAGATCCCATCCGAGCATCGCTAGGATGCATCCGCTCAATCTTGTCTCCATTCTTCAACTCCAGGGGTTGTCCGTCAAAGTTTCCGATACGCCACACGACTGAAGGATTTGGCTCCGCCGAAGCGATATCCTTGGCCGTATCACTCCCGGCCGTAACAGTCACTGTGTCCTTGGCTACCTCGTACTCACCCATGTAAAGCTTCATAGTATACGTACCCGGCTTCATCAAGGGAGACTTGAAAGCTCCGTTCGCAGCTTTAGTCCAATACTGTGCTTTGTCATTGTACCAGTGGACGACGGCATCGAAATCTTGCGGAACCCCAGAAGCTGCACCGGAGACGGAACCACGCTGGTTACCTGGTACGTAGCCCTGAATATCGAGAGCACCAAAGAAGGACGTATCTAAACTGGGAGAAGGCTTGTCTGCCTTATTGCTGTAATATTGTTAGGGTTATAAGATGATTTTATTTTTATCTTTGGATGGAAGGGTTCGAAACCTACGTAAACTTCATGGCATATGGTCCCATCAATCCAAAGCGCCACGGCTCCGTTCGAACGTGTCCACTGTTCATGTACCAATATAGTTCTTGATCGCTGCTACCGGTCTGGCTATTGATGTCACGCATGAATGGCCCCCCCGACGAAGTCTCATACGCAACACCAGGCATGATCATCCATACAGCCGCGTTCTGCAGTAGGTACAAAGTTAGTCGGCTTTTTACATAGGTTATAGTTTATGCCGGGACGCTCACAGATCCTGAGACGCCATGTATCTGGTCGTCGATAAAACGATCGCTTGTGTACATCTTGCAGCGAGTTTCTTGATTTGGGCATCGAAACGTATCCTTGCCTTCAAAAGCTGTGCAACCGATGGTGTTGCCAACGTCCCCGTGCACACCGGTAGGCAAATTCTCCTGCCGTAGGCGGGCAAGCCATCGAAGCTCCCCCGGGCTAACCTCCCCAGTGATATAAGTTGCCATGTAGATAGTCGGGTCGTCCGGCTTCGCTATATAGTACTGTGTTACAGGTAGTGAATTGGCCTTCGCTGTAATCTTGATATGCTTGTTACTTATCGTTTCCGCGGACAGTTGCGACGTCCCGAGGCCTGAATTAATAGCCGAAGCTTTCCCCTTTCCTTGGTACTCGACCCCGTTGAATACCAAACTGGTAATATCTCCATTGGCTCTGGGATCGTTTAGCTTAGCTAGCCATATCACCAGAGTAGTGGTCAGGACCTATCGACCTCGAATACCAATCCGCCATTTGTGTCAACCTAGTATAGCAATAATCAGCTAGGTATTGTAGAAGGTAAGATACATAAATAATAATTCACAAACCTTATATCTGTTACTCGTAGTAGTAAGTCCAAATGCGGCGAGGGCGCCCTTGCTGAGGCATGCTAAGGCCAGAACAGCAGATGCGCCTAACATTGTGACTGGTGTATTAACTAAGACGCCGAAGAGAGCCAGAAATATATCCAAGGCGCATGTTGACGTTCACAACATCTAACCCTTCGCACACTCATATATACTTTAATCCCTACTTCCTACCCATAATCTATATTCATGCCTGAACCTATGCAATAGAAATTAAACCGGGGCGGTATTGCTATAGCGCATGCGTCCAAAGATCGCACATATCTTGTGTGAAATTAGAATCCCTAATATCCGGCAACAGCAGCTGTCTTCTTCTTCAAGCCCAAAAAGGAAAATATCCCATCAACGGAGTACAAACACCCTGGCCTACCGAGGGGAGCGGCAACCCCGGCAGAATTCCTCACCCGGCGGCAGAACAAACAACCTTGATATCCACCGGACATAATATTCTCTCGGGACAAAAGTAACCGAAGAGGATCATGACTAAATAAGTTGGATCAAGGCTCAATGTTTGCATTTATATATGTTATTACTAAAGAGCCTTGAAAGGACTGGGTATGAAATCGAACCTAATGTTAAGAGGTCTAGAATGTGAGGCCGTTCTGCGAGGCAAGAATTAGGGACCTGAGCATCTCCTAGGTACCTAGGTATTTAAAGAATGAGATTAAGATATGGCAACCACAAAATAATTAACTAACTAGATTTCTTTATTTAAGCGTCCGTACTTTAACCTACCCAGTTCTACAGAGATTAGTAGGTGACGCGGAGTGAAGTTGTAATTTAACGTCTTATATACCTAGGTACCTAGGTACCTAAATCATACCTTAGGTCTGCCCATGCTAAGATAATACATACCTGTGAGAAAGGATACACGATAACGGTTCTTGTTTCGGTGAGCTGTAAGGATGCACCGGCGTTTTACTAAATAGTAATCTACTGCGTGTCTATCTTTATTAGTTCAATTTGGTAATGCGGCTCTACAATCAGACATGTCGTCACATAGGTTAGGTGCTAAGGAGCATGTAGGTATTCCTAAATTGAGGATGAATGTATTGTTATTCTAACGTTAACATGCGGAGAGCGACATGAAGGCTTAAGAAGCCCTTTTTAACGGCCTAGGTTACTGCTTTAATGGTAGTTTGAGTACTGGGCCTTAGGACTTACCCTGGCTTTCGTCTTCGTTTACCGTGACGGCAACGGCTACGTATCACGCTTAAGGAATGACTACGGTATGATAATAGCTTAACGGAGTGAAGTCGAGGTCTTAGTTTCTGTCAGGATTTATACCCGTTGATCGATGTTATACACAGAGTGAGTGTCTAGGGTAGGTAGACCGAGTAATATATTGTATTGATCTAGTAACGCCTGGCCTTCTATCTTCTTGCGAGGGGGCTGTGTGCCCCTTATATAGTAGATAGACCCCTGTAGACCCACCTACCCTGATAGCTTCATTGGTAAGTAAAAAGGCATGAAGTACATTTGATATTAGAAGGAGATGAAGGAGTATGCCGACCCCCCTTAGTGCGTCATATATTTTTATAAACCCTAGATACTAGGTAAAAACGCCTCAACCATACGACGTCCAAAGATCAATTACGGGGGCACCATCATCATATCCATTCACGTGTAACGTAACAGGAGTTGAAATACTAAAGCAAGCAAGAAAAGGAGAGAAGTCAATACTTCTTTCTATACATCCTTGCTATAGAGTTGATCTGCATGCTATTAATAAATATTTTCAAGCTCCTCGTTTAAACTATCTATCAGCTTTTCTTTTCAACTTGCTGATGCATTTATTATCATATCACAACTTATGCTATTGTGCTTTATTAAGGATTGTTCTAGTATAGCAGTGTAGCGCTTTCTAGATAGTGACTCAATATCGTGATGCAGTAATAAGTACCTCATCTCATACGTGACTCGGTACAGTAGGGAATAATTAATAGTTGGAGGAAACGAGTAGTCGGGAGCGTATGTAACATTCGGCGTCGAAGACGGAGAGGCTGATTGACGCGACAACATTGACCTGGTAAGAGGATCCTTACGCGCGTCTATGCCCCACAGTTCCATAGAAGCTAGAGTAGAAGTCAGTGTTAGTATACGCAAGTGGGTTATCCCCTGTGACTGACTTTGATATATTATATACAATAATTGTCATTAGTAGAAATACGTCGTAAGAACACCGGGGTAAACCCCGGTCCAGTTGTTAGCTCTGTAGTTGCAGGATCTAGAATGCCGGGTCCATCACGGCCTCGGTCCGTTTTGGGAATAGTGTTACCCATGCGGGACTGCGGTAAATTTCTAACGGAGAGATCTAACCTAGCTACATCATATTCGGCCTGCCCCATAGAGCAACCAATAATAAGACTTCTAATACATACGTAATCCTCAACCGCCAAGATCTCACGATGATGAATCTTGATCCACAGGTTGTTTGAGAACCTCGAAGAGGAGAATGAGATATCATTATGGAGTAGAAGCGAGGTAGTATAAAGGGGCGACGATGCCGGGTCTGTCCACACAATATGAGCACCAAAATCTATCTCTCTTTTATATCGAAAAGACTATCAGTCAGACCCCCTTCGTTTGCGGTACTTATATCATTATTTTATCTATCGCTGATTAACTAGCGAAAATGAGATTCTCTATATCCGTACTCTCTGGCTTAGCCTTGCTAGCCGGCTCTGCTGTTGCTCATCCCGGCCATGACATCTCCCAGGAAGTTAAAGAGCGTCGTGAATTTCTCGGCTCCGTTAAGCGCACCAGCCTCGGCCACTGCGCTTCTCAGCTGAAAGCACGCGGTGTTGCGAATCGTAACGTCCAGCGCCGAGCTGCCATGCTCCAAAAGGCCCGGGCCAAGAGTACGTAGATAAATAAAGGATCTTCCGCGCCTATTCTGACTTGGAAATGCTAACTAACTACCTATAGGGGGCTTGAAAAAACGCGACCTCAGCTCTGTCTTAGCTACTAGCCACAATGCTACCGACCTCGGCTATACGCCCTGCACCAGCGCCGCTACCCTTTTCTCTGGGTATAATTCCTGCCTCTTAACCCCTGAAGTCACTCAGGGTCCCTACTGTAAGTAGATCGTACCGATAGGTGATAATTACTAATGCCGGATCAAGACGTCGGTGGCGAGTATGTTAGACAGAATATCATCGAGGACCAGATTGGAGTTGACACCATCCTCGACTATCAGGTAATCGACGTCAACACTTGCGAGCCTGTTACGGACGTCTATGTGGAGATGTGGCATTGCAATGCTACCGGTGTATATAGCGGCATCGTCGCAAGCGGCAACGGAGACTCTTCGGACGAGACTAACATTAATAATACTTGGCTCCGCGGCATCCAAAAAACCGATTCCGACGGCGTCGCTCAGTTCGAGTCTATATTCCCTGGGCACTATACGAGCCGCGCCACTCACATCCATATCATGATCCACCAGAATGCCGTGCTCTTCGACAACTCGACCCTTGGCAATAACGTGAGCGCTAGCCATGTTGGTCAGGTTTTCTTCGACCAAGATCTGATCACTGCCGTTGAACTTACTGCGCCTTACTCTACCAACACTCAGGAGCTCACCTCGAATGCTGATGACAGTATCCTGAGCGAGGAGACCGCTACCGACGGTGTCGACCCGTTCTTTGAATACACGCTTCTCGGCGAGAGCATCACTGACGGTCTCTTCGCCTGGGTCGCTTTCGGTATTAATGCCACCGAGTCTCAGTCAGTTACCCCGGCTGTTTTCTACTACCAGGAAGGTGGTGTCGCAAATCCTGACTCCGGTGCCGGCGGTCCTGGCGGTCCTCCTCCAAGCGGCGTGCCCGTCGGAATTCCTAGCGGTACATCAGTCCCGCCTGCTTCAACATCAGCATAATTTAACGAAGATGCCTATGGCCTGATTGACGGACTTGAGCGCGGAGAGATGCCAAATCCCATGGTTTCGTATTCTTAAGATAGATTTTAGACTTATAAACGCACGTACGACTATACTCGCATTCGTTTATCCGTACATTTCAATATATATATACCAACTGAACTTGATCGCGTTTTACTGGAAGTCCACTCATGACTGCCTGGGGTTGCGATATAAAATTTGTTGACTAGAAGTACGTAGTCATTTGCGAATTACGAATTAAATTTATCACAGTTAACATGCCGTGACTTTTAAGAGTGATGCTATGTATTTTTAGATTACCAAGAGACAGCCTTTCGAAGTAGATTATCCCACGGTGCAAGTAGCTGGCAACCAACATTATTAGTGAAATGACATGGCCTTGTTGTGCTTCCCAACTTTCTTCAAATTCGGCCTTTGACATTAAAAAGAGGAGATTCCTCACTGATCTAATTGATTTAATTGATTTGTGTATTGAAATCGTGGGCATTTGACAAGACCTGCCCGGTTAATTCCTACCTATTTTTATCACTCCTTAATATCTTGCCCAAAGTAAAGTATCAGTATAGAAATTCAATGTCGTTAGATTGGCCCTATCATCTTGATTCAATTGATAGAAGTGGTTATTATTGAATGAGCTGTTATGGCCGAGGGATGCAATATTAGTTGGCTTTATTTGTAGACTACATTTATAATCACTCCGTCCAATACAGTCGCATTTTAATAAAGCTAACAATATTCAATCAGTTGGAATGTAGATAATTCAAATATCAAAAGATTTGTAAACGTTTATTGATTTTGTTAATATGTTAAATATTTCTAAATGATATGGTAGAATTGATGGATGTCAATTTACAATAATTTTGATCGATAGTTGTATGCACCTGTTTTATGAGGTAATTTACTTAGAAGGACCGGCAAGGTAATCTAAAAAATAACATCACTTTATCTTAATATTTTGTCCTCGCCCAGGAGTTCTGGCCGGTACCGGCGCGGACCGTGGACAGAACCGAGCGATAGTCGGGAAGCGAAGAGCTTAACGAGAGCGGTCACTCGCTAGGCCGTACACGGATGACAATCCATTCGATGTTATAAGGCGCGATATAGTGCGGCAGCAGTGCTTTATGAACGTGCAGAGTTTTTCATGCTTTTCGGCTTCGGTATGAAATACCAGTGGGGGGTTATGACTTTGGCAATGCCCACACCGTGGTCGATATAATATATGAAGCACATAGAGAGATAGCTCTAGTTCTGGCTGGTAAGTATCCAGATATGGAAATAATCGTTTAAGATAAGCCGGAGGTCATCATAGGCTTGAAAGGTCACATCCACGGCACGGAGTACGAATCCTTCACTTCGTAGCTAGTAAAAGATGCCGACGCGTATCTGCTACGGTATTTTCACAACCGAATTGTCAACTATCGTGTTAAGATCCTACAGTAATTAGTGCCAAGTTTGAAGAAGGGCGCAAAGGTTGCCATTAACGACATTTGCCCCCCTGAGCCGGCATAAAGCAGTATTTCGGCCGCTCGCGAATGCATGCAAATGGACACGATGATGAAAGTATTCAACAACGCTCAGGATCGCGATGCTCAAGACGCGGGCGGCGCTTTTTACATGAGCGGATGCGAGGCACAGGAACGGCAATTATTCGGGCTGAGTAGGTCGAAGACGAACAATGAGTATCGTTACAGAATACACGAGGTACCAGTATCAAGCGCTGATATTTGTAATCATAATAGTAATGATCGAATATCTCCGTTTATCAATCTTGCAGTCATTCCTAACAAGTACCAAAAAGATAAGACTCTAACATGATTTAGGCACCTATACGAATGCTCTATGCCCGGCCTTCTCAGGGCTTAGGAGGACACGTCTATCAAATGGAAAATGAAAATACGGAAATAACGAAAGGAAAGCCGAGAGAGAGAGAGAGAGAGAGAGAGAGAGAGAGAGAGAGAGATGCCATAGACAGGTTCGACTGAACGCTTTCGCCATCTCACTTGGTAAAGGGATACATGCTAACGATGCTACGACGCCCACTGTCTTATCCAATTTTCCATCCATGCCTCATGTACTGGACCCAAACTTCCTAATGTGGCCGACGCTTGAACCGCCTTCTCAGTATCCAATTGGGTTTGTTTTATATTGTCCGCTGAGAGGCCTTCATAGAACTCGATGAGTTTTACTGCTGAATTTGCTGATAAATCATCAGTTTTACGTGCGCTGTCACGTAGCGCCCGAACCCAAGCATCAAGAGGCACAACTTCCATCTTCCCCGTCGAATCAAGGCACCGTGTAACGGTAGGTAACAGAGCTTCCCACGTCGTCTGCTGCGGATTGACTGTATGATAGACTACCGCGCCGTTGCTCTGGGGGTTCGCTGGGTGAACCGCCAGCTCGACGATACTCTTGCCTAGTAAATCTACCGGGATCCAATCTATAACCTCCATACGGTTTAGAGACATAGGAAGCTTGCCCATATACTTCGAGCTCGCAATCAAACTTGGTAGCCACTCTTGCCTCGGCCAGACTCCGGACTTGGTGGTAGGTCCCGCCACTTGACCAATACGACAGATGACGACAGGAATTTCAGCTTCTTCGGCAGCCGTACTTAGCATTCGTTCTGCTACGAGCTTGGACTCTCCATACCCGGTCGTTCCGGCCGTTTGCCAGTCCTTGTAGACGTACTCGGGGACGACACCGGGTCGCCCTGTAACAGCGCTTATGCTCGAAATGAAGAAGAGCCGAGCACCAAACCTCGAGAATGCCGAGAACTCGATAATTTGCTGAACGCCTCGGATCTGGCCGACGAAAGAATCAATTGATAAATTGAAATTAACCTGCCAGGCGTTATGGATTACAATGGTGACTTCATTCAAGAGTTTTAAATAAGTCTGGTTCGAGAGGCCAAAATGAGGTTTCGATAGATCGGCGTCGAGAAAATGGACAGTCCCCGGGAGCGGCTTTAAGCATTTTGAAGCTTGGGATGTCTGTTGACGCTTAAAGCTTAAGGGACCTCTGTTAAGGCAGTAGATGCGGGACACATGGCGCTGTTCGACTAACGAATCGAGTTAGGGTTAGGGTTAGGGTTAGGGTTAGGGTTAGGGTTAGGGTTAGGGTTAGGGTTAGGGTTAGGGTTAGGGTTAGGGTTAGGGTTAGGGTTA